>NC_044918.1:31941030-31995251 GCF_003576645.1 Ipomoea triloba
TGCGTGAACTCACCAGCTATTTAGCCAGGTTGGAGCTACTTTAAGGTCAAGCTGCTCAAGACCAAGGTCCTGCTCAAGAGTGTCGGGCTCGGTGATGATGAAGACGAATTTGATTCTGATTAGGTGGTCACCCTTTGTCAATTCTTTGACAAAAAGGGGCGTGAATAAGTTGAGGGGGATAAAATCCACTGTTTTTGCGGCTGTTCGATGGATAATTTTGCTACTGTTCTATGGATATTTTTATGTGTTTTTTGATGAAATGGTGGTTGGATGTTAATGGATATAATTTACTGTTGAATGGTTGAATGATTGGATGATGGTACATTATGATGATGAATGAGTATTCTCTATATTTTTTTATGGCTGGTTAAGTACGTTTTTGGATGAAGTGTCATGATCCATCTCTTGGGCTATCTTTCGTTGGTATTTTCTCTTCTCTACTTTGTGCTATGTATTTATCCTTTTGGTAGTCATACTTGTTACCAAACTAACTTATGACATGCTAAATAAATTGATTTATGTTTAATTTCTTAAAATGCCTAGTTTGTTTGAAGGTGATTTTTGTCAAATAATTGCCAAAGGGGGAGATTGTAAGTGTACAAATGATACACGGTCCTTTGTTATTGGCTATATTATTTGTCAAAAATACACTTAGCCTATATTTATTTTTTATTTGTTTTTTGGACCATCCGTCAGTCTGTCCGCCAGTGCTGAAAGTGAAGCTGTGTCAGCGGATACTGTCTCAGAAAGCAAGCTCTCAACAAGGAATTAGTCCACCTAATTAATTTGTGTGGCTAACATATTTTTAAGGAGTGTGGCTCTCATTTAATCAAGGTGGTTTTCAGATCTATATTTGTGAGGGTTGTTAAAGGATGTTATGCTATAAATAGAAAGGCACTTGAAGCTCTAATATTCATCTCTTTACACAATATTTGTTCAGAGCTTCACACGTAATTTTCAAGAGGATTTATTTGAAGAATTAATGTTGTTTTGCTACTGTCTTTGAGACTGTCGTTGATGTTGAGTCGTGATGAAAAATTGAAGAATTCTTGGCTTGCAGTTTTGTCAATTCAAGAGTAGATGTTGAACGTTGTGTGTTGGTTATGAACCATTGTACGTTTGGGATATATTCCAACTATTGTAAACCTTGGTGCATCTAGTGGACTGGGCAAAAGCTGAGAAGCCCCGCAGACGTAGGAGTTTTAGCTCCGAACTGCGTGATCATTTCCTGTGTCCGGGTTTATTTTATTTACTTGTGTTGTTTTTATTTAGTATTATCTAATATGGACTAATAACTATAAAAACGTTAAATAATCCCTGAACCTGTAAAGTCTTGCATTCAAGATCAACGAAGTTATTTCACCTTGGAAATGTTTTCCCTAGCTTCCTCATTAGAATAATGTCTAGGAAAACAAAATTCAAGTGGAAGCATTTTTTTTGTTAGATCAAAAACAGCACCTACTGCCATCAACAAATTGCACTCACCCCAATATTTATCAAAAATTTTCTTCATTCTCCCAACCAAATCCACAATAAAAGAATTTTCATCATTTACATGGCTATCCAATGCTGATTTGATTTTCGGAACTTCTTGAAGAAACAAATTTGAAGTAGGGTACTCACAACCTGAAACAAATTTGAAGTTTAACACTCACAAGTCACAACCTAAAGACTAAAACAAAGTTGAAGAAACAAGTTACAACTTACAAGAATCAAACCTGATATAATGTAAGTAGCTGTCCAAAAAGCCTCTAAAATGGAGCAAACCTTAGTGACTTTATTTCAATCATCTTCTAATGGACAACTGTCAAAGAATGGATCCCGATCTTTTAGCATCTTAAAGGCTTCTTTGAACTTAAGTGCACAACTTAGCATCTCAAATGTGGAGTTCCATCTTGTTTTACAATCAGGAATCAATTTCCTATCTTTCAATTGCAATTGTTGCACACAGTCTGCAAATTGTATACGCCTAGCCTCTAATCGGTTCACATACTCCACACTATCCCGAACATCACTAATGACATGCCTAATCTCCTCTAATCCATCTTGAACACACAAGTTCAAAATGTGTGCACAACAATGAACATGAAATAAACGCCCCCCACATACCAAACTTCTTGATCTTTGAAGTTTATCCTTCATGTACCGAATTGCAGAATCATTACGGGTAGCATTGTCAACTGTAATCGTAAAAACATTCCTTTCAATTCCCCACTCTTTCATGCACTTAAATATAGCATCTGATATCTGAAGACCTCCCCACGGTGGTGGAATGTTGATGAAGCTCAAAACTCTCTTCTGCAATTTCCAACTAGAATCAATCCAGTGCCCAGTGACAACCATGTACTCAATGTTTTGATTTTTTGATTTCTAACAATCCGTTGTCAAACTTGCTTTACTAACGGATTCAAGATTGTTCTTCAACTTTTTCTTTTCAATCTCATAGACCTTCAAACAATCTGATTTGATTGTGCTTCTACTAATCCGTTTCCACTCTGGCATTATACGTTTCATCAAGACGTTAAATCCTACTTCTTCCACAAGGGTAAATGGATGCTCGTGCATCATGATCCAATTGGCAATAGACTCTCTCACTACTTCCATGTCAACCCTTCCATGATGTAATGGAGGAATAGAAGATGAAACTCCATCACTGGACAAAAAGTTTAACTTTGTTTGATTATCAACCACCTGCAAAAACAATACAATTACTATAAATTTATTTTCATCTAGCTAACATTTCAGGTTTTAAGGTAAGGAAAATTAAGTATTTACCTGCACATTTTTCTTCCTTATAGCACATTTGTTTTGATGCCTCTTGTAGCTCGTTGTCGTTCCCGTTTTATTAAATGCAAACCGATGATGACAATGAATACATTCTACCTTTTGTATTCCAGCTACATTCACCACTTGAAAATCAACCCACACACCTGAAGTTTTTTACCTTTTGCTTGTTTGAAACTCTTGTTGGGTTTATGTTTCTTCGTTTAGTGGTGTGTCATGACCATCTAAATGTAAGCCTACCCTTTCAACTCTTTCAGCTTGTTCATTAACTTCCTTAATAGTTTCATTGCTTTCACCAACAACACTATTTAAAGTATGTGGATTTTTGTAACCCCTCACCTATTCCAGTAAGATTAAGATTCGAAAAAATATTTCTTTAGGCTATGACATACATGAGATGATCTCCCGATACTTCAAAAGAATTATTATAAGTGAGAATAGTTGTTAATAAGCTGCGAACCTACGTACCGGTCGTGAACCGTAAGAATTTTAGGAACTGGTGTTCGGACGCGATTGTCCTAGGAAATGGATTTTTAGACACCATACTAGTATTCTTGAATTTCCTATTTAATTAAATTAGCCCATAGCAGTGAAAATTTATTTTGATCGTACATCACTAAATTTCGCGGTGCACCGAACCTAGCCCAATTTTAAGTTTCAGTCTGGGATAAATTTTTGGTTTCGAAAATTATTTGATTTAAATTATTTTCTACCGAGAATTCATCTATTTTAATCCCGATCAGTCTAGCTAAGATATTTTTCCAAGATCAAACCATAGGAAAGTGACACTTGTCACAAATTGTTACCACATATTGGGTGAAGACTAGTCAACCAAGTGGAGTAAATATTATAAGGCAATTTGTTTCCCATTTCCCTTTGTTATTGCCGAAATAGAGAGAGAGAGTGAGAGTAGAGTGTGATCTTCATCATCTTCATCAAGCTTCAAGACTCCATAGCTAGCAAGTTCTTCATAGATCTCCAAATATTCGGTAAAACTTCAATTTTATTCGGTAAATAGCTTTATTTTCCCTCCTAGAACATGAATCTAAGTTAAGATTTCTTAAATTATGTGTTATGCTGTTGGTGGAATCTTAGGGTTTTAATTTGAAATTGGGGAAATCAACTCCAAGAGTCTTCTACGAGACTAGTAACCCGGTTGAGGTAAGGAATCCCTTTAATTGGTTGAGGTTGTTTGAAACTAGATAATTGATAGCTAGGTTATGAATTGTTGTTGATTTGTGTACATGAAAACCTATGTGATGTGAAGATTATGTCTTATTTGTATAGCAAGGATATGATAGGTGTACATATACTATGAAGAAGGGAATTATGTATTTATGTGTATATATATATGTATGTGCTGTGTATGTATATATATATGTAGGTGTGTGTGTGTGCCGTGTATATATATATATATATATATATGTGCAGGGACGGAGCCAGAAAATTCCGGTTGGAGGGGCCAATGTAGTCATATAGTAGAGAACATTCAAAGTGTTTGTAGACATTATCAGGGACGGAGCCAGAAAATTCCGGTTGGAGGGGCCAATGTAGTCATATAGTAGAGAACATTCAAAGTGTCAGTAGACATTATAATTAACCGTACAAAGTTCCAAGCTATCATACACGAATCATACATCCATAAATTATCAAATATATAACTCTAGGTTAAATACATTCTTTCACATTTAAGGGCTAAAATGAATAATATTTCGTATTCAAAATATGTAACTTGAATGTGAAAATATTTACCTGAAATAGAGATTTAGACAACTTACTTGTTGATTTCTATTTTTGTCAAAATCTGAAAATTAAATATGTATTCATTGCTTCACCTCTCCTCTCTGGTCTGTGAACCTTAATAGCCTCCCAATCACCTCTCCTCTCTGGTCTGTGAACCTTAATAGCCTCCCAATAATTCAGAGAATAGAAAACCTTAAATCTGAGTTTATGATTATGGAAACAGGCCAAAGAAGAAGGGTGAAATGAAAAACCAAACAATAATGGTTTGTCCCTTTCCCTCGATCAGCCGAAACAAAATGAAGGAAAGCAAAATGGGTTTCTTTGGTTGCCTTTTTACTGCTGAAGGAGGCAAAATGGGTTTCTTTGGTTGCCTTTTTACTGCTGAAGGAGTAGCTAGGGAGTGCTAACAAAGCAAAGGGTTTCATCTTCTTTTATTACTGATTCTGCCGATTGATCATTTCGAGGAAAGCAAAGCAACACATAGTTTTTTTTTTATTTGCTTCTTTCTGCAGAAAAGAGGAAAAGCAAAAGGCAAAAAAGCTACTTTTCCCTCTTTTAAGCCATAAAATAAGGGAGAATTTTTTTTTAAAAACAAACAAGAGAATAAGACAAAAGGAATTAATGTGAAGGTAAGGGGTAAGGGGTAGGGGGTAAGGGCATGGGGGTTGGGGCGGCCAGGAGACAAAAGGAATTAATGTGAAGGTAAGGGGTAGGGGGTAAGGGCGTGGGGGTTGGCCGGTTGGGGGGGCCAGGGCCCCCTACCTCCTAACGTGGCTCTGTCCCTGTATATGTGTGTGTGCCGAATACATATACGTATATATATATATGGTATAAAATGTCACATTTTAAGTGTAAGCATATGGTATGTATAAACCATAAATATATATGTTGTTATGAAGAAGTGTAATGCTACGAAGTTAGGCACATGTGTTATGTAGGTAGTGTTACATATGTGTGAACATATAAATAATATAAGGAGGTGGTATTAGGTGTATATAAAGAATATATGTACTTTGAGGGTTATGCCCATTTTAAGGTTGGGAAGTGTATATGATATATGCATCGAGATGTAAATGTGTCAAGCATGATACCTATGTGAAAAATGTGGTGTTGAAAATGTATAATAGTTACACTTGAATCGCCATTGTGAAAGCTTGTTAGTGTACTATCCAAATGTTTTGCAAAAGAAAAGGGAATCTCTGGGTTTGGTTAAAGGTGGAATCAATTTCCGAGTATTGGAATTGACCCAAGTATGTCCAAAATATTTTCAATGCAAGAAAAGGGAAAAGGTAGAAAAATGTTTTTCAAACCTTAGTTCTAGTAAAAGTGGTGAAAAACCTTGTTAATCTACGGGATAAAGATGGGCTTAAAGTGCCTTTCCTGCATGATGGTTATGTGTATGATCATTCATACTGTGGGCGAAATCTATTCGCCGAGTACTATATCACCCGGAAGGAAAAGGTACTCCTACGGGGGTGTGCACACTTAAGTATAGTCACTCTATGTTCGAGTAGGTGTCGTTTTTATGAACCTAGTGAGGCTAGCTAGGAATCATTCCAACGCTCCTATAAGTCCAGGGGATCAGTATTAGACCGGGCGATGACCACTGAACCCGAGTTCAACGATCCAAGTGGTCAAAAGTGGAGAAAGAACTCCAGAGGCCTCACACTTTCTATCTAGGACCAAGTGAAATTTTGAAATATGAATGTAGTTACGCCGTAGCTATGGGAAAGAGAGATGTGACAAGTATTTAAGTACCCAAAGGTTGCGGGTGATCTCTCTCTTTGAAAAGTGAAAAGTGATGAGAATTTCCTTATGAGGGAAAGGTTTTTCAAATAAAGTGATTACGAGCAAAATGTGGGATTTGTGTTTTCCATTACTTACTGATATGCTTAAAATGTGGGATTTGTGTTTTCCATTACTTACTGATATGCTTAAATGTTTAATAATACATTCTTTGGGTAAGTAAATGATTATCAAATGACCTCGTCAATAGGGAAAATGATTCGAGATGGTATTGAATTTTGCTTATTGTGTGTGCAAGTTGCTATTTATAACTGTTGCAGGTAGAACCTCTGCCGATGAGTAAGGTATAGGGTTTCCATGTAAAAGTTTTGAAAAACCTTTATTTAGTTTTGAATAACCATGTAAAAGTTTTGAAAAACCTTTATTTAGTTTTGAATAACCCGCGGATATCCTTACTTAGCCGTCGTGCTAACTACACTTCACTGTGTTCCTAACAGATGCAATCTAGTGTCAGTTCCTGTAGCCCGGTGAATTCCGGAAGTTCACCGGAGTATGTTTGTGAAGGCATGGATTACGACGTGTACATACAGATGATGGAGGGTGAAGACCCATACGCACCTGGTTATGCTCCTGTAGCTCCCATCAACCCAGATACTCCTGTAGCTCCGTCGGCCCCTTTTGTTTCTTGCCCTGTTATGGATGAGATCCAGGCTTCTTATGGCTTTTACCCCATAGAGCCTTTAGAGGGTAGCGATCCCCTTGAGTTCATAGTGCATTACCCTTACCCTTGGGACCCTAGCCCTCGGGACTGCTGGGATGAATGGTCGATGGTCATAACCACCTCTCGGTTTTTGGACCATATCACCTGGTACGAGGGGGAGTGGCACCTGGTCTGGGGAGAGTTCACCGGCCCCGTGTACCGGATGATTGAATAGACGTCGAGTTCTTGGGAGTTTTTTTTGTTTACATACTTTTTGTAGCCTTAGTGATGGCTAAACATGGCTAGTCGGGTCGTAGTTGACCCTTAATCTGTATTTTGACCCGAGGGGCAAACTCATGTATATATAAGTGCAAGTATGTATATTTTGCTTAGTTAAGCTTTTTCAGCTGATATGTATATAAGTGCGTAAGCAACTGTTGGGTGGCTGTTGTGGTTAGAAGAGTTCCCTTTAGCCTGTGCACCTAGAGTGAGGTTTATCGCGGAATGATAGAACTCTCCCTCTAGGTGTGGTGGTAACTTCCTCGGATGTACGGGAAGGTAGGTCCGGGGTGTTACAAAGTGGTATCAGAGCCTAGGTTGAACCTTTGGGAATCAGGTCGAAGCCTAGGTTGTGTGGTCTCGATTATAGGTCGAGGATTAAAATTCGGAGAATTCGATTTTCAAAGCCCAAGTTCGAGTCAGCCTAAGTTTGCTAAGACTGACCTAAACGGCTTTTTCAACTGAGTCTAAGTGTGAGCTTCTGGAGCGGAGCTGGAGACCAGGCAGCATCAAAAAGGGGTACCTCATCATCTGTATTTCGCGAAATCTCCCGATTCTAGAATGCTTTGATCAATATTTGTGTATCTTTATGTGCGTTAATCATTGCTTATAATTGTTGTGAGTAAGCATGAAAGTATAGTGCGTCTCTAATTGTTATGCCATAGTTGAGATACCTGGTTGATGAGCATGACGAAGTGAATGTTAGGAATTGCTGGATAGGACTTGGGTAGTTGCTATACTAACTGCGTAGCTAGCTAACTCCTTAAGAGCTTTTATGCTTCAAGAACTAACTTGAAACTGTCGTCTGGTGAAGATGCCGCCTAGACGAAATATGCTTGTCGGTCAGGGCGACGATATATCGGCAATGGACCGTATGGCTCTCGCAATGGAACAAATGGCTGGATTTATGATGGCTCAGGAAGTCCAGAATCAAAATCACAGACAGCCGCGAGTTGATTTTGCAAAAGCCATAGCTGTTAGGAACATCATGTAATAGGTTTTGATGATACCAACTGTTAAGTAAGAATCCCCAAGTCTCGATACATAGGCAAAACAATGTAAGTTCGATAAGTAAACTAAGAGCGAAAATACAACCGGGTAATTTGAGCTCAACTCGGGAAATATTTAAGCTTAAGGTAAACTTGTTTGAACAGCTTAGAAGTTTTCGTGTTGTAAGCAAACAGATAGATCAGAAGCAGGCACGAGACAACTCTGGAGGAATAAGGGTCTACGAGACATCAACTAAGTCTCGAGACACAAAGCCAAGTTCGAGAGGTAAGGACCTCTCGATATATCTATCGAGTTCGAGACGTAAAGAATATTCGAGAGATAGACCTCTCGATACATGGGATTGAAACATCAAGTGGTCGAGACATCTTTTATGGTCTCGATAAACCGGCACTTCTCCAAGAGGCTGAATGTTAGTCAACATATGCAGATAAAATACTCTAAGTTTGGAGAAGAAGAATATCATGGAGATAAAATATTGAAGAGGTGCTGAGCAGGAGGTTTCAAAATGGACGGAAGTGGATGACACGTCAGACCTCCACCACAAACGGTCAAGAAGTGCACCAATCCTGAAGTGGTCAGATTCCCCNGTGGAGCTGATGAGGTTCGCTCAGAACATCGTGCCTGACGAAGCCAACAAGGCAAGGAGGTTCGTACGTGGACTGGATTGGGCCGTGAGAGGAGCGATTGCACCGTTTATGTGCACTACTCTCAAGGAGGCATATGACAGAGCATCCGACCACTACCAAGTGTACCTGGATCAACAGGAGGTCTACGGCAAGAATAAAAGGAAGGTTGATGATAGACAGGGGAAATTCAAGCCGGACAACAAGAAACCTAACCAGGGAAGATTTAATCCAATGCAAGGAAAAAGGAAGGGAGGAATGAATCAGAGGAGAAGTTCGACTTGCCGGAGATGTGGACGGGATCACCTCGGAGAGAATTGCCAAGGGGAGAAGATTAGGTGCTTCAAGTGCAGTTTCTTGGGGCACAAGTACTACGAGTGCCAAACCAGGATGGACAATTTTCGGGACCCCTCTCAGAAAAACAATCAAAGAGGAGGATTCGGTGGGAACACCAGCCAGAAACCCGCGGGGGCAGGAAATGGAGGAGGCAACTTTCAACAAGGAAACCGGGGGAGGCCGACTAACGTAGCTCCAAATCCCACCAACAAAGGGAAAGCACCCGTGGGAGAAAGCAGCGCAGAAAACAAAGGCAAGATCTACGTCGTCAATAGCAGGCAAGCTCAGGCTAACGACATTGTGACCGGTACATTTCTTATTAACTCAGTACCTGGCTTAGTATTGTTCGATACGGGAGCTACCAATTCGTTTATATCATCTACATTTGCGGATAGATTAAAGTTAAGGCCTACTATTGAGTTAGATTTGAATGTAAGAACTACCTCGGGAATAGTAGTAGCCTGTAAGGAGGGATATGACAATATCACAATAGAAATAGCAGGATCCAACTGTCCCGGAAACCTCATTCGTTTCGATCTAGAGGGTATTGATGTGGTACTAGGAATGGACTGGTTGGACAAGCATAGAGCCCAGATAGTATGCAGTGAGCGAAAGGTTGTCCTGCGAGGACCGAAAGGGAGGAGGATATCCTATCGAGGAATGGAAAAGCAACCTGAACCAAGGTTGATGACGATGCAGAGATTGAGGAAGTACGCTCGCAAGGGGTGTGAAGTGTACCTCTGTTTGATGCAAGAAGCTGGGATAGAAGAACCTGAAATAGATCGAATCCCAGTGGTGCATGAATTTCCCGATGTGTTTCCAGATGACCTCACGGAAATGCCGCCGGAGAGGGAAGTGGAATTCACCATCGACCTCGCACCAGGAACCGCACCAGTCTCGAAGGCGCCTTATCGAATGGCACCGAAGGAGATGGAAGAGTTGAAGGCTCAACTGGCAGAGTTATTGAAGAAGGGATTCATCAGACAAAGTGTGTCACCTTGGGGCGCACCGGTACTGTTTGTAAGGAAAAAGGATGGAAGCCTAAGACTGTGCATTGACTATAGAGAGCTCAACCGAGTCACAGTGAAGAACAGATACCCATTGCCCAGGATCGACGATCTGTTTGATCAACTGAGGGGAGCGGGCGTGTTTTCAAAAATTGATTTACGGTCGGGGTATCACCAGGTGCGAGTCGCGGAGCAGGATATTTCCAAAACCGCATTCTGGACTAGGTATGGGTACTACGAATTCACAATTATGCCGTTCGGAGTGACCAACGCACCAGGGACTTTCATGGACTTGATGAACAGGATTTTCCTTCCATACCTGGATAAGTTCATTGTTGTCTTCATATATGACATTTTGGTTTATTCTAAGACACCGGAAGAGCACGAAGAGCATCTTAGGACGGNGTGGAGCTGATGAGGTTCGCTCAGAACATCGTGCCTGACGAAGCCAACAAGGCAAGGAGGTTCGTACGTGGACTGGATTGGGCCGTGAGAGGAGCGATTGCACCGTTTATGTGCACTACTCTCAAGGAGGCATATGACAGAGCATCCGACCACTACCAAGTGTACCTGGATCAACAGGAGGTCTACGGCAAGAATAAAAGGAAGGTTGATGATAGACAGGGGAAATTCAAGCCGGACAACAAGAAACCTAACCAGGGAAGATTTAATCCAATGCAAGGAAAAAGGAAGGGAGGAATGAATCAGAGGAGAAGTTCGACTTGCCGGAGATGTGGACGGGATCACCTCGGAGAGAATTGCCAAGGGGAGAAGATTAGGTGCTTCAAGTGCAGTTTCTTGGGGCACAAGTACTACGAGTGCCAAACCAGGATGGACAATTTTCGGGACCCCTCTCAGAAAAACAATCAAAGAGGAGGATTCGGTGGGAACACCAGCCAGAAACCCGCGGGGGCAGGAAATGGAGGAGGCAACTTTCAACAAGGAAACCGGGGGAGGCCGACTAACGTAGCTCCAAATCCCACCAACAAAGGGAAAGCACCCGTGGGAGAAAGCAGCGCAGAAAACAAAGGCAAGATCTACGTCGTCAATAGCAGGCAAGCTCAGGCTAACGACATTGTGACCGGTACATTTCTTATTAACTCAGTACCTGGCTTAGTATTGTTCGATACGGGAGCTACCAATTCGTTTATATCATCTACATTTGCGGATAGATTAAAGTTAAGGCCTACTATTGAGTTAGATTTGAATGTAAGAACTACCTCGGGAATAGTAGTAGCCTGTAAGGAGGGATATGACAATATCACAATAGAAATAGCAGGATCCAACTGTCCCGGAAACCTCATTCGTTTCGATCTAGAGGGTATTGATGTGGTACTAGGAATGGACTGGTTGGACAAGCATAGAGCCCAGATAGTATGCAGTGAGCGAAAGGTTGTCCTGCGAGGACCGAAAGGGAGGAGGATATCCTATCGAGGAATGGAAAAGCAACCTGAACCAAGGTTGATGACGATGCAGAGATTGAGGAAGTACGCTCGCAAGGGGTGTGAAGTGTACCTCTGTTTGATGCAAGAAGCTGGGATAGAAGAACCTGAAATAGATCGAATCCCAGTGGTGCATGAATTTCCCGATGTGTTTCCAGATGACCTCACGGAAATGCCGCCGGAGAGGGAAGTGGAATTCACCATCGACCTCGCACCAGGAACCGCACCAGTCTCGAAGGCGCCTTATCGAATGGCACCGAAGGAGATGGAAGAGTTGAAGGCTCAACTGGCAGAGTTATTGAAGAAGGGATTCATCAGACAAAGTGTGTCACCTTGGGGCGCACCGGTACTGTTTGTAAGGAAAAAGGATGGAAGCCTAAGACTGTGCATTGACTATAGAGAGCTCAACCGAGTCACAGTGAAGAACAGATACCCATTGCCCAGGATCGACGATCTGTTTGATCAACTGAGGGGAGCGGGCGTGTTTTCAAAAATTGATTTACGGTCGGGGTATCACCAGGTGCGAGTCGCGGAGCAGGATATTTCCAAAACCGCATTCTGGACTAGGTATGGGTACTACGAATTCACAATTATGCCGTTCGGAGTGACCAACGCACCAGGGACTTTCATGGACTTGATGAACAGGATTTTCCTTCCATACCTGGATAAGTTCATTGTTGTCTTCATATATGACATTTTGGTTTATTCTAAGACACCGGAAGAGCACGAAGAGCATCTTAGGACGGCGTTACAAATGTTGAGGGAAAAGAAACTTTTCGCAAAACTTTCAAAATGCGAATTTTGGAAAGAGGAGGTAGCATTCCTGGGTCACATAATCACCAGGGAAGGAATAGTAGTGGACCCAACTAAGATAAGAGTTGTAATGGAATGGGAACCACCCAAATCGGTTACAGAAGTCCGAAGTTTCTTGGGATTGGCAAGTTATTACAGGAGATTCGTCCAGGATTTCTCGAAGATAGNCGTTTATGTGCACTACTCTCAAGGAGGCATATGACAGAGCATCCGACCACTACCAAGTGTACCTGGATCAACAGGAGGTCTACGGCAAGAATAAAAGGAAGGTTGATGATAGACAGGGGAAATTCAAGCCGGACAACAAGAAACCTAACCAGGGAAGATTTAATCCAATGCAAGGAAAAAGGAAGGGAGGAATGAATCAGAGGAGAAGTTCGACTTGCCGGAGATGTGGACGGGATCACCTCGGAGAGAATTGCCAAGGGGAGAAGATTAGGTGCTTCAAGTGCAGTTTCTTGGGGCACAAGTACTACGAGTGCCAAACCAGGATGGACAATTTTCGGGACCCCTCTCAGAAAAACAATCAAAGAGGAGGATTCGGTGGGAACACCAGCCAGAAACCCGCGGGGGCAGGAAATGGAGGAGGCAACTTTCAACAAGGAAACCGGGGGAGGCCGACTAACGTAGCTCCAAATCCCACCAACAAAGGGAAAGCACCCGTGGGAGAAAGCAGCGCAGAAAACAAAGGCAAGATCTACGTCGTCAATAGCAGGCAAGCTCAGGCTAACGACATTGTGACCGGTACATTTCTTATTAACTCAGTACCTGGCTTAGTATTGTTCGATACGGGAGCTACCAATTCGTTTATATCATCTACATTTGCGGATAGATTAAAGTTAAGGCCTACTATTGAGTTAGATTTGAATGTAAGAACTACCTCGGGAATAGTAGTAGCCTGTAAGGAGGGATATGACAATATCACAATAGAAATAGCAGGATCCAACTGTCCCGGAAACC
This sequence comes from Ipomoea triloba, assembly GCF_003576645.1. Taxonomy (NCBI): domain Eukaryota; kingdom Viridiplantae; phylum Streptophyta; class Magnoliopsida; order Solanales; family Convolvulaceae; genus Ipomoea; species Ipomoea triloba. The sequence goes on from NC_044918.1 coordinate 31,954,475, forward strand.
TCATTCGTTTCGATCTAGAGGGTATTGATGTGGTACTAGGAATGGACTGGTTGGACAAGCATAGAGCCCAGATAGTATGCAGTGAGCGAAAGGTTGTCCTGCGAGGACCGAAAGGGAGGAGGATATCCTATCGAGGAATGGAAAAGCAACCTGAACCAAGGTTGATGACGATGCAGAGATTGAGGAAGTACGCTCGCAAGGGGTGTGAAGTGTACCTCTGTTTGATGCAAGAAGCTGGGATAGAAGAACCTGAAATAGATCGAATCCCAGTGGTGCATGAATTTCCCGATGTGTTTCCAGATGACCTCACGGAAATGCCGCCGGAGAGGGAAGTGGAATTCACCATCGACCTCGCACCAGGAACCGCACCAGTCTCGAAGGCGCCTTATCGAATGGCACCGAAGGAGATGGAAGAGTTGAAGGCTCAACTGGCAGAGTTATTGAAGAAGGGATTCATCAGACAAAGTGTGTCACCTTGGGGCGCACCGGTACTGTTTGTAAGGAAAAAGGATGGAAGCCTAAGACTGTGCATTGACTATAGAGAGCTCAACCGAGTCACAGTGAAGAACAGATACCCATTGCCCAGGATCGACGATCTGTTTGATCAACTGAGGGGAGCGGGCGTGTTTTCAAAAATTGATTTACGGTCGGGGTATCACCAGGTGCGAGTCGCGGAGCAGGATATTTCCAAAACCGCATTCTGGACTAGGTATGGGTACTACGAATTCACAATTATGCCGTTCGGAGTGACCAACGCACCAGGGACTTTCATGGACTTGATGAACAGGATTTTCCTTCCATACCTGGATAAGTTCATTGTTGTCTTCATATATGACATTTTGGTTTATTCTAAGACACCGGAAGAGCACGAAGAGCATCTTAGGACGGCGTTACAAATGTTGAGGGAAAAGAAACTTTTCGCAAAACTTTCAAAATGCGAATTTTGGAAAGAGGAGGTAGCATTCCTGGGTCACATAATCACCAGGGAAGGAATAGTAGTGGACCCAACTAAGATAAGAGTTGTAATGGAATGGGAACCACCCAAATCGGTTACAGAAGTCCGAAGTTTCTTGGGATTGGCAGGTTATTACAGGAGATTTGTCCAGGATTTCTCAAAGATAGCAAGACCTTTGACCAATCTGCTCAAGAAGACTACCAAGTACAGTTGGAGTGGAGAATGCGAGCATGCGTTCCAGGAACTCAAGAAGAGGTTAACAACTGCCCCAGTGTTAACCTTACCTGTGGGAACGGAAGGCTATGAACTATACACAGATGCGTCTCACAAAGGACTGGGATGTGTCTTGATGCAACATGGAAGGGTAATAGCTTACGCATCTCGTCAACTAAAACCACATGAGGCTAACTACCCAACCCACGATCTGGAACTAGCAGCTGTGGTGTTTGCCCTCAAAATCTGGCGACATTATCTTTATGGAGTCACTTGCAAGATCTTTACGGATCATCAGAGCTTGAAGTACATCTTCACTCAAAGGGATCTTAACTTAAGGCAAAGGAGATGGTTGGAGTTAATCAAGAACTACGATATGGAAATCCAATACCAAGAGGGTAAGGCAAACAAGGTAGCAGATGCTTTGAGCCGAAAGCCAAATCATGCTCTCTAGGTATTACCTGAACAATTATGCAAGGATTTTTAGAAACTCAATCTGGAAATAATAATATGTGGTCAGGTAGAACAAGAGATGAAGCTATATTACCTGTCGGCCACTCCAGCCCTATTTGAAGAGATCAAACAAGCCCAAGGAGAGGACGACTGGGTAAAGAATATCAAAGAGAAGATGGTGGATGGAAAACAGGGTCCATTTGAATTGCATCCGGATGGGAGCATGAGATTCCAAGGCAGATGGATTATACCTGCAAGTTGTAAGGAATTAATGAACCAAATAATGAGAGAAGGTCACAACACACCTTATTCTGTCCATCCAGGAGGGGACAAACTGTACAAGGATCTGAGGCAAAATTTCTGGTGGATGGGCATGAAGAAAGATATTGCAGGATTTGTTGCTAAATGCTTGAATTGCCAAAAGGTTAAAGCAGAGCGAAGTAAGCCGAAAGGTTTGCTACAACCGTTGGAGATTCCTCAATGGAAGTGGGATTCAATCTCCATAGACTTTGTGGGAGGATTGCCAAGGACAAGAGCCAGAAATGACCAAGTATGGGTTGTTGTTGATCGGTTAACCAAGACAGCAAGATTTATTCCGATGAACAAAACCTGGTCAATGGAGAAAATGGCAAGAGCCTACATCAAATACGTGGTTAAATATCACGGGATAGCACGTGATATTATTTCAGACCGAGATTCATGGTTCTTATCGAGATTTTGGGAAACATTACAGGTAGCCATGGGTACGCAACTCAAGATGAGCACAGCATTTCATCCTGCCACCGATGGTCAAACGGAGCGAACAATCCAAACCTTGGAAGATATGCTCAGAGGTTGTGCACTCGATTTCCAGGGTTCGTGGGATGAGCAGTTGGATCTAATTGAATTCTCATACAATAACAGCTATCATGCCACTATAAAAATGGCTCCTTACGAAGCATNCACGAGGCTAACTACCCAACCCACGATCTGGAACTAGCAGCTGTGGTGTTTGCCCTCAAAATCTGGCGACATTATCTTTATGGAGTCACTTGCAAGATCTTTACGGATCATCAGAGCTTGAAGTACATCTTCACTCAAAGGGATCTTAACTTAAGGCAAAGGAGATGGTTGGAGTTAATCAAGAACTACGATATGGAAATCCAATACCAAGAGGGTAAGGCAAACAAGGTAGCAGATGCTTTGAGCCGAAAGCCAAATCATGCTCTCTAGGTATTACCTGAACAATTATGCAAGGATTTTTAGAAACTCAATCTGGAAATAATAATATGTGGTCAGGTAGAACAAGAGATGAAGCTATATTACCTGTCGGCCACTCCAGCCCTATTTGAAGAGATCAAACAAGCCCAAGGAGAGGACGACTGGGTAAAGAATATCAAAGAGAAGATGGTGGATGGAAAACAGGGTCCATTTGAATTGCATCCGGATGGGAGCATGAGATTCCAAGGCAGATGGATTATACCTGCAAGTTGTAAGGAATTAATGAACCAAATAATGAGAGAAGGTCACAACACACCTTATTCTGTCCATCCAGGAGGGGACAAACTGTACAAGGATCTGAGGCAAAATTTCTGGTGGATGGGCATGAAGAAAGATATTGCAGGATTTGTTGCTAAATGCTTGAATTGCCAAAAGGTTAAAGCAGAGCGAAGTAAGCCGAAAGGTTTGCTACAACCGTTGGAGATTCCTCAATGGAAGTGGGATTCAATCTCCATAGACTTTGTGGGAGGATTGCCAAGGACAAGAGCCAGAAATGACCAAGTATGGGTTGTTGTTGATCGGTTAACCAAGACAGCAAGATTTATTCCGATGAACAAAACCTGGTCAATGGAGAAAATGGCAAGAGCCTACATCAAATACGTGGTTAAATATCACGGGATAGCACGTGATATTATTTCAGACCGAGATTCATGGTTCTTATCGAGATTTTGGGAAACATTACAGGTAGCCATGGGTACGCAACTCAAGATGAGCACAGCATTTCATCCTGCCACCGATGGTCAAACGGAGCGAACAATCCAAACCTTGGAAGATATGCTCAGAGGTTGTGCACTCGATTTCCAGGGTTCGTGGGATGAGCAGTTGGATCTAATTGAATTCTCATACAATAACAGCTATCATGCCACTATAAAAATGGCTCCTTACGAAGCATTATATGGACAAAAGTGTCGAAGTCCTCTATGTTGGAGCGATAAAAGTGATGCTGTTATTCTTGGACCCCAATACTTACAAGAAACCATTGAAGCAATCAAAGTGATTCAGGGAAGAATGAAAATCGCACAAGATCGCCAGAACTCCTATGCTGATCTAAAGCGACAATTCATAGAGTACCAGGTGGGAGAGAAAGTGTTATTGAAAGTCTCACCCACTAAAGGGGTCAAAAGATTTGGAAGGAAGGGGAAACTGATCCCTCGATTTATAGGACCCTATGAAATTTTAGAAAGAGTGGGAAATCTAGCATACCGATTGGCCCTACCCATCGAGCTGGACAGAGTACATAATGTGTTTCATGTCTCTCAATTGAAACGATATGTACCTGATGTATCTCATGTACTGGAGCCGGAGGGACTAACAATGGAAGACTCATTGACGAATGAAGAAAGGCGGACTCAAATCTTGGATTCTAAAACCCGAGACACGAGGAGGAAGTCGATCAGGATGATCAAAGTTCAATGGTCAAACCATAGCCCAGAAGAAGCCACCTGGGAATTGGAAGACGTGATGATGAAACGTTATCCAGAATTGTTCAACTCAGGTAAGTAGAGTCAATCTACTTGTTACGTACCTAAGATACCTGATGTGCAATGTTCTGTGTGCTAAATGCCGTATGTGTGCATGAAAGTAGGGAGCGGTCTGCTGTGAAACCTTAGGTACTAGAAGGTAAGTTTCGGGGACGAAACTATTCTTAAGGAGGGTAGACTATAACCCCTCACCTATTCCAGTAAGATTAAGATTCGAAAAAAATATTTCTTTAGGCTATGACATACATGAGATGATCTCCCGATACTTCAAAAGAATTATTATAAGTGAGAATAGTTGTTAATAAGCTGCGAACCTACGTACCGGTCGCGAACCGTAAGAATTTTAGGAACTGGTGTTCGGACCCGATTGTCCTAGGAAATGGATTATTAGACACCATACCAGTATTCTTGAATTTCCTATTTAATTAAATTAGCCCATAGCAGTGAAAATTTATTTTGATCGTACATCGCTAAATTTCGCGGTGCACCGAACCTAGCCCAATTTTAAGTTTCAGTCTGGGATAAATTTTTGGTTTCGAAAATTATTTTATTTAAATTAGTTTCTACCGAGAATTCATCTGTTTTAATCCCGATCAGTCTAGCTAAGATATTTTTCCAAGATCAAACCATAGGAAAGTGACACTTGTCACAAATTGTTACCACATATTGGGTGAAGACTAGTCAACCAAGTGGAGTAAATATTATAAGGCAATTTTTTTCCCATTTCCCTTTGTTATTGCCGAAATAGAGAGAGAGAGAGAGTAGAGTGTGATCTTCATCATCTTCATCAAGCTTCAAGACTCCATAGCTAGCAAGTTCTTCCTAGATCTCCAAATATTCGGTAAAACTTCAATTTTATTTCGTAAATAGCTTTATTTTCCCTCGTAGAACATGAATCTAAGTTAAGATTTCTTAAATTATGTGTTATGTTGTTGGTGGAATCTTAGGGTTTTAAGGTGAAATTGGGGAAATCAACTCCAAGAGTCTTCTACGAGACTAGTAACCCGGTTGAGGTAAGGAATCCCTTTAATTGGTTGAGGTTGTTTGAAACTAGATAATTGATAGCTAGGTTATGAATTGTTGTTGATTTGTGTACATGAAAACCTATGTGATGTGAAGATTATGTCTTATTTGTATAGCAAGGATATGATAGGTGTACATATACTATGAAGAAGGGGAATTATGTATTTATGTGTATATATATATGTATGTGCCGTGTATGTATATATATATGTGGGTGTGTGTGTGTGCCGTGTATAGATATATGTGTGTGTGTGTGTGTGTGTGTGCCGAATACATATACATATATATATATATGGTATAAAATGTCACATTTTGAGTGTAAGCATATGGTATGTCTAAACCGTAAATATATATGTTGTTATGAAGAAGTGTAATGCTACGAAGTTAGGCACATGTGTTATGTAGGTAGTGTTACATATGTGTGAACATATAAATAATATAAGGAGGTGGTATTAGGNATTGGCCCTACCCATCGAGCTGGACAGAGTACATAATGTGTTTCATGTCTCTCAATTGAAACGATATGTACCTGATGTATCTCATGTACTGGAGCCGGAGGGACTAACAATGGAAGACTCATTGACGAATGAAGAAAGGCGGACTCAAATCTTGGATTCTAAAACCCGAGACACGAGGAGGAAGTCGATCAGGATGATCAAAGTTCAATGGTCAAACCATAGCCCAGAAGAAGCCACCTGGGAATTGGAAGACGTGATGATGAAACGTTATCCAGAATTGTTCAACTCAGGTAAGTAGAGTCAATCTACTTGTTACGTACCTAAGATACCTGATGTGCAATGTTCTGTGTGCTAAATGCCGTATGTGTGCATGAAAGTAGGGAGCGGTCTGCTGTGAAACCTTAGGTACTAGAAGGTAAGTTTCGGGGACGAAACTATTCTTAAGGAGGGTAGACTATAACCCCTCACCTATTCCAGTAAGATTAAGATTCGAAAAAAATATTTCTTTAGGCTATGACATACATGAGATGATCTCCCGATACTTCAAAAGAATTATTATAAGTGAGAATAGTTGTTAATAAGCTGCGAACCTACGTACCGGTCGCGAACCGTAAGAATTTTAGGAACTGGTGTTCGGACCCGATTGTCCTAGGAAATGGATTATTAGACACCATACCAGTATTCTTGAATTTCCTATTTAATTAAATTAGCCCATAGCAGTGAAAATTTATTTTGATCGTACATCGCTAAATTTCGCGGTGCACCGAACCTAGCCCAATTTTAAGTTTCAGTCTGGGATAAATTTTTGGTTTCGAAAATTATTTTATTTAAATTAGTTTCTACCGAGAATTCATCTGTTTTAATCCCGATCAGTCTAGCTAAGATATTTTTCCAAGATCAAACCATAGGAAAGTGACACTTGTCACAAATTGTTACCACATATTGGGTGAAGACTAGTCAACCAAGTGGAGTAAATATTATAAGGCAATTTTTTTCCCATTTCCCTTTGTTATTGCCGAAATAGAGAGAGAGAGAGAGTAGAGTGTGATCTTCATCATCTTCATCAAGCTTCAAGACTCCATAGCTAGCAAGTTCTTCCTAGATCTCCAAATATTCGGTAAAACTTCAATTTTATTTCGTAAATAGCTTTATTTTCCCTCGTAGAACATGAATCTAAGTTAAGATTTCTTAAATTATGTGTTATGTTGTTGGTGGAATCTTAGGGTTTTAAGGTGAAATTGGGGAAATCAACTCCAAGAGTCTTCTACGAGACTAGTAACCCGGTTGAGGTAAGGAATCCCTTTAATTGGTTGAGGTTGTTTGAAACTAGATAATTGATAGCTAGGTTATGAATTGTTGTTGATTTGTGTACATGAAAACCTATGTGATGTGAAGATTATGTCTTATTTGTATAGCAAGGATATGATAGGTGTACATATACTATGAAGAAGGGGAATTATGTATTTATGTGTATATATATATGTATGTGCCGTGTATGTATATATATATGTGGGTGTGTGTGTGTGCCGTGTATAGATATATGTGTGTGTGTGTGTGTGTGTGTGCCGAATACATATACATATATATATATATGGTATAAAATGTCACATTTTGAGTGTAAGCATATGGTATGTCTAAACCGTAAATATATATGTTGTTATGAAGAAGTGTAATGCTACGAAGTTAGGCACATGTGTTATGTAGGTAGTGTTACATATGTGTGAACATATAAATAATATTATGTAGGTAGTGTTACATATGTGTGAACATATAAATAATATAAGGAGGTGGTATTAGGTGTATATAAAGAATATATGTACTTTGAGGGTTATGTATTAGGTGTATATAAAGAATATATGTACTTTGAGGGTTATGCCCATTTTAAGGTTGGGAAGTGTATATGATATATGCATCGAGATGTAAATGTGTCAAGGAAGTGTATATGATATATGCATCGAGATGTAAATGTGTCAAACATGATACCTATGTGAAAAATGTGGTGTTGAAAATGTATAATAGTTACACTTGAATCGCCATTGTGAAAGCTTGTTAGTGTACTATCCAAATGTTTTGCAAAAGAAAAGGGAATCTCTGGGTTTGGTTAAAGGGGGAATCAATTTCCAAGTATTGGAATTGACCCAAGTATGTCCAAAATATTTTCAATGCAAGAAAAGGGAAAAGGTAGAAAAATGCTTTTCAAACCTTAGTTCTAGTAAAAGTGGTGAAGAACCTTGTTAATCTACGGGATAAAGATGCGCTTAAAGTGCCTTTCCCGCATGATGGTTATGTGTATGATCATTCATACTGTGGGCGAAGCTTATTCGCCGAGTACTATATCACCCGGAAGGAAAAGGTACTCCTACGGGGGTGTGCACACTTAAGTATAGTCACTCTATGTTCGAGTAGGTGTCGTTCTTATGAACCTAGTGAGGCTAGCTAGGAATCATTCCAACGCTCCTATAAGTCCAGGGGATCAATATTAGACCGGGCGATGACCACTGAACCCGAGTTCAACGATCCAAGTGGTCAAAAGTGGAGAAAGAACTCCAGAGGCCTCACACTTTCTATCTAGGACCAAGTGAAATTTTGAAATATGAATGTAGTTACGCCGTAGCTATGGGAAAGAGAGATGTGACAAGTATTTAAGTACTCAAAGGTTGCGGGTGATCTCTCTCTTTGAAAAGTGAAAACTGATGAGAATTTCCTTATGAGGGAAAGGTTTTTCAAATAAAGTGATTACGAGCAAAATGTGGGATTTGTGTTTTCCATTACTTACTGATATGCTTAAATGTTTAATAATACATTCTTTGGGTAAGTAAATGATTATCAAATGACCTCGTCAATAGGGAAAATGATTCGAGATGGTATTGAATTTTGCTTATTGTGTGTGCAAGTTGCTATTTATAACTGTTGCAGGTAGAACCTCTGCCGATGAGTAAGGTATAGGGTTTCCATGTAAAAGTTTTGAAAAACCTTTATTTAGTTTTGAATAATCCGCGGATATCCTTACTTAGCCGTCGTGCTAACTACACTTCACTGTGTTCCTAACAGATGCAATCTAGTGTTAGTTCCTGTAGCCCGGTGAATTCCGGAAGTTCACCGGAGTATGTTTGTGAAGGCATGGATTACGATGTGTACATACAGATGATGGAGGGTGAAGACCCATACGCACCTGGTTATGCTCCTGTAGCTCCCATCAACCCATATACTCCTGTAGCTCCGTCGGCCCCTTTTGTTTTTTGCCCTGTTATGGATAAGATCCAGGCTTCTTATGGCTTTTACCCCATAGAGCCTTTAGAGGGTAGCGATCCCCTTGAGTTCATAGTGCATTACCCTTACCCTTGGGACCCTAGCCCTCGGGACTGCTGGGATGAATGGTCGATGGTCATAACCACCTCTCGGTTTTTGGACCATATCACCTGGTACGAGGGGGAGTGGCACCTGGTCTGGGGAGAGTTCACCGGCCTCGTGTACCGGATGATTGACTAGACGTCGAGTTCTTGGGAGTTTTTTGTGTGTACATACTTTTTGTAGCCTTAGTGATGGCTAAACATGGCTAGTCGGGTCGTAGCTGACCCTTAATCTGTATTTTGACCCGAGGGGAAAACTCATGTATATATAAGTGCAAGTATGTATATTTTGCTTAGTTAAGCTTTTTCAGCTGATATGTATATAAGTGCGTAAGCAACTGTTGGGTGGCTGTTGTGGTTAGAAGAGTTCCCTTTAGCCTGTGCACCTAGAGTGAGGTTTATCGCGGAATGATAGAACTCTCCCTCTAGGTGTGGCGGTAACTCCCTCAGATGTACGGGAAGGTAGGTCCGGGGTGTTACAATTTTGCGGGACAGATGAATTCCTAGTTGACATGCCTAATAAAAAACAATAACAAAATCAACTAGAGAACAAAATCACCATTGACCATAGTTCAGTATATTCACATATATATAGCTACACACAATCCACAGTTCATTATATTCACATATATAGCTAGACACAATCGACAGTTCATTATATTCACATATATTGCTACACTACACACAATCCACAGTTCATTATATTCACATAGCTATACACATTAAGTCATTAACACATTAAACATAGCTATACAGTGTTGGTTCGTAATTGGCTGGTTCTTACAATGAACATTAAACATAGCTATACATTATAAAATAGTCTAAAATACACTAATAATCTGATATTATTTGCAAATAATAGAAAATACAGTATAAACATAGCTATACAGTGCTGGTTCGTACATGGCTTGTTCTTAGTTTTTACAGTGAACATTAAACATAGCTATACAATATAAAATAGTATAAAATACATTAATAATCTGATATTATTCGCAAATAATAGAAAATACAGTATAAAATAGTAGGAAAAGTAGAAGGAAGGAAGGCAGGTTCTTATTACCGGCGAGGGGAAGTGGTGCTGGTTCGGCCGCTGGCAGTGGGCGAAGGCGGAGGGGAGGTGGTGTTGGTTCGGCCGCCGGCGGAGGGGAGGCGGTGCTGGTGCGGCGGTCGTCGATTGCGTAGGGGAGGGTGCGGTGGTCGTCGATTGCGTAAGGGAAGCAGAGGAAGGCGGATGGCAGAGGCGAAGTCGCGATTGGTCTTTGGGGAATATGGGGGAATATTACTTAGGGTAACTTTTTTTAATTTCAAATTTATAATTTTTAATATTATATATATATATACATATATATATATATATATATGTTTTATATTATATTATACATGGCTCGCGAGCGGCTCGTCGAGCCACGAGCGTAAGGCATTAGAGCTCGAGCTCGGCTCGAGCTCGACTTTGACCGAGCCCGAGTCAAACTTTGACCGAGCGGCTCGCGAGCCGCTCGGCTCATTTGCAGCCCTACTTCCAGCGAAACACGCCGGTCCGCCGTCCTCTTCCGCACGAAGGGACATGGTCGCCCAACGGTGCGCCACCTTCCGCCACTGCCTTCCTCCTTTACACTTGCGGACCACTTAAGCGGGACACATTATATCGCCTAACCTTACCGCAAGTGCAATTCCAACACCACTCCCAGACCAGAACAGAATACACGATAAACCAATCCAGAATACGAAATATACTCAGAACACGCAGATTTCACATCTCAGAAGCCAAATAATACATGGAATCCATAACAATAAATACTCATACTCATCACAATGAAAGGATAATGAACACATGTCCAATAATCCACAAGATAGCTTCACAGATCAACAAAACAAAGGATAAAACCCCAAGAAATTCACAGGACTCCAAACACCAAATAATATTCATAGATTCATGAGTGAAAATAGGTTTAATGTAACATGGAAGATTACCTCTTGAAGCTCTAATCAATCCAAGCAATCACCAACTCTATGCTCAACTTCACAAGCCACTTCCACCTTCTTGATCACCTTTTTTCCCAAGAAAAAACCCCAAAAAGAGTATAATGAGAACTTAGAAAAGACTATGAAATCATAAGGGGAAATGAAATCTACCCAAGGAGTAATGCTTACCCAAGTGCCATGGTTCCTAAAAGAGCAACCTTTCTTGAAGTCTTGATAAGATGAAGGATAGTGTATGCTTAGGGTTCTTTAGAAATGAAATAGTGGGGAGAATTCTTTTGCAAGAGAAGAAAAGAGCTAGGGATTATTATTATAAGGCTTTTATATGAACTTGGGAGATTATTACATACATAATATATGTATCACATTAGGGTGTTAGGATAAAGTATGGGCTCCCTCATAAGGAATGGGATATCCACACTAAGTATTAATTTAATGAATATAAAACATGGTCCTTCAAAGATTGGGTCATTAAATATTTAATTTACTTATAAGGAATAAAAGGTCCAAATGAAGAAATCCCTTACAAAATTAAATCAAAGAATTGGGCCCTTTGATTAAATAAATAAGCTAGATTATGGAATATATATCTCTATTTGAAGACACGGAGCCCAATTAATAAAATTAATTACATGGTAAGAATAATTAACGGGGTTTAAGGCTTGAATCAAAACCGGGGTATCACACTTCATGTCCACGAATTAAGCATCAGTGGTTGCCTTCTCAAGTTCTTCAACTTTAAACTTCCGGAACTTGTAGTTGAGAAGACGAAGTAATCAGAGTTGATCTTTAATGCTTAGGGAGAGATGTTTATATTTCAAGTCAGAACTCGTAGGTTCGCTCTCAATTCTTGAACCATCTTCCTTCTTAAATAGAACTCTGATTTAGGTAGACACGGTAATCCTTAACCTGGAATATCCTTGTAGCTGATTACCGTTATACCCTTTGAGGTGTCCAGGTGATATGGATTTTCTTGTAATCACACCTCTTTGCATGTAACTGTTCTGCCAGATAAGCGAAGATAAGTCGATGAAGTCCAACAGATACTTTCCGGACGCTCTGGCGTAGAGTCTGATCGATCAGGTTTTACTCTTAACACTGACAGACTCTAAACTGAAACCAAACTAATTTGCCATAATAAATCAGCCAATTACATTAGTGGGGTTTAGACTTAAAACACTAACAAACTCCCCCTTTGGCTATTATTTGACAAAACAACTCAATAAGGACGAAAACAGAATTTCTAAAACAAAGAGTTGATTACCAAAATCGAAACATAAAACAGAGAAAATCCATAAACTAGGTGTTGGTCATTTGGGCAAACCAAAACAAAAGAGAAACAAGATCAAGGTTGTAATAGCCCGGTTATTTGAATAATTTAATTATTATTTTTTTAAGTAATTTATTTTACTATATAAATAATATTTTAAATCAATTGTTTTATTATATAGTCCATAATTATATTATGTGACCCAAAATCCTGTGATACTAGCCTACTAATATTGTTTTACTAAACTCATATTACTTGTAATATTTGTATTAAGCCTTATCTAAAAACATAATAAGTGTGAATGAAGGTTATACCTTTCAATTCATTTATGTCCGTTTTTTCCGTTAAGTTTTTTTGTACATTATGCTATAAAAGTTGTACTTTACAATATATTAGACAAACATACTACTACCGTTATAACTTCCGTTATCTTTTCCACTGTTGTTATCATGCACATGCATCCACTATATATTTTCTTATTTTCTTCAATAATAATAATATATACACATTATATATTGTAGTTATAGGTTAGTTATTTCCTAAAATATAAATATAAAATTTATAAAAATATTTTACATTATTATTATTATTTACAATAATTTAAATATCTAAAATCTAGATAAATTTAAAATTTTAATATAAAATATTAATATTGGGCACCTATTTTTTGCGCATGGCGCATAAGAAAAACTAGTTATTATTATATATGTGATGTGTGATAAAGTCTGATTGAGCTTTGATTCTTTGACCATAAAGGATGACCGAAAATTTAAGAAATTGGTTGTCAATAACAAATAAAATATATTTTAAATATATATATATTTTTGAGTGACCATTTGTGAAGTGTGCTGCGAGTATAAATATATGCTTATATAATATTATATTATAATATATGTGATTGTTTGTATTAAATGTAAACGATGTGTATTCTATGGCAGCATGGGCTATGTGGCGTGTAGTGTACATATATATATTACCTGATTGCCTAATCATCCCTAATCAATCCTAATCTTTTATTATTATTATTGATTATTGATGATTAATATATATATACGTTATACATGAATTCATGCCTGCCATCTCTGCAACCGTTTCTAGCTATCAAATTAAACTTACTTGTTCCCTTTGTTTTTATTCTAATTTTCCAAGAAGCCATGCAGAAGCCTATTTTCTTAGCCATTCCCAACCTTCAACAATTCATCATCTCTCTTTCTCTCTCGATGCACTCTCTCTCTCGTCTGCAACATAGGATCTGAGTTCTTCTCTCATTTTTCTCTTCCTCCTTCGCCCATCTCTCTCTCGGTGAATAACCGTAACCGCTATCCGCTTCCGTCAACCACCGTGAACTAGCGAGCAAAAAGTCCAGCGGCAGTTGGTTCTCCTTGAAGATAGCAGCAACTCAATTGTTGGCAATGGTTTCCACCTTTTCTTTTCTACTGTCTGTTCTTTAGTAGAAGCTGGGCGGTGATTGGCGATGAAGGATTCAGCGAAGCTTGGCAGCGGCGATCTTTCCGGCGACTTGTAGCGGACGGTGGTCAACGACGGTGGGTCTTATTGGTGGACGTCCTGGACGTGATAATATGATGAAATAGTGAGATGTTGAAGATGATGAAACTGAAACTGGTTTCGTATAAAAAAAATTCGAATGATGATGGTGGTGTTGATGAGAAGATGGTTTGGGTTTGTTGTTTGGTTTTTTTAAATCTGGTAGTGAAGATGGTGAACATGAGGTAATTATGCATTATTGGTGGATGGATGAAGAGGCTCTACGTAATGGTAATGGTAATAGTAATAGTAATAATTATTATTGGATTATTATTATTATTTAGGTCTGCAGGTTCCTTATCAGATTAGTTACTAAGGTGTTGGCAGGAACCTACGGGTAAGACTTATGTCTACTCAAAATTTATATAAACCAAAACAAAATTATTTAATATGTGTTTACGTGTGTATTGTATGTTTAAATCTATTGAAAGTAGATTTATTATTATTATTATTGAATAAACTAATGGTTGATGAAATTGTGAGTACATGACTTATGAAAATTATAGGATTCATGTAATTTAATAAGTAGTAAGATATATGTTCACTCAAAATTATTTTACCTCGAGAAAAGAAAAAATCGTTTTTTATGTTCTTATGTGAAAATATTTTTCATCAAAAATCAATTTAGTTATTTTCGATAATTGCTATGAGATTCATGATCTTCGGGGAGCTTGTGTTTAATATGTAAATTGTGTGACATATATATTAGCATGGGATTTAAGTCTGTATATTTAGTGGATACATGTGATATGATCGTAATTCATGTATATGTGTTTAATGATCCATGTTAATTCGTATGTATATATAATATTAGTGCATCGTATGTTGTAAGGCTATTCGAATATACATATATGATTATTTATGTGCTTTATGAAAATTAAGTGATTGAAATAATGGAAGAATTCGTATATGTAATGTATATTCAAATCTAGTTGACTTGCGTAAGTTAATTCTTTACTGATTCATATACATATATTGTTGGTGTGTATTTACATATGGAATAGTAGTGGTATGCTGTGTGTGTCGTGTGATGTATATAGTTGTAGTTATAGCACTGTAATTGAATTAATTGGGAAGATTATATGTTGTAAGTGGCATTCAAATTGGTGTAATGTTATGAATAGAATTATTTCGGCTATAGATATAAGTGTAAAGTTGAATAAGTTACTTGGGTGTAAAGACTTTTGATGTAAAGTTTGAAATTTGAAGGATTTGGTTATTTGTATATTTCGTCCCGGAGGATGGTGATACTTGGAGGTTTTGAATACTCCTCTTTGGTTACTATTATTATCGTGAGAGCGGAGTTCTCTCTATTTGGTTTCGGCCACCGGTTCGTAGACTTGTCCGGTTGGTTTGGATTTGGTTTTGGCCATCGGTTCGTGGATTCGTCCGATTGGTATGGGTAGGTTTGGAAGTTTGAAACTCTCCATTTGGATCCATTCCTCCTTGACACGGTATATAATGACTATTATTGGACTTGTGAAAAGTTTAACCAATTATTTGAAAAATTTACATTTGGTGGTTATCGCGAGAGCTATGGATACTCTCTATTTGGTTATTTATTTTGAGAGTTTGGAAACTCTCTTTGGTTATTATTATATGAATTGGAAGTTGTATTTCGTGATTTGGTAATTCTTTGGTGGTTATTTAAGGATCCTAAATCTCATTGGTGAATATATATTATGATTTGAAGGAATTTTGAGTACTAATGATATTACGAAATGTCTTGAGGATAGGTTTGAGAAATGAGTGGTTTAATGAATTTGGATTACGGATAGGCAATGCTTTCATCTCTTAGGAATTTTGTTGGTATATTTATATATACTTGTATGTGTGATTTCAAAGTTATATATTTAATTGCTTAAAGTTTATTCATATTGATGAGAATAAAAATATGTTTAAGGGGTTAATGTGAAATTATATGCTCCTATGTGCTACGTGCTACATGCAAAATATTTTCCGGGGTGGAGTAAGTATTACCAGCTGTTCAATGCTGACTTTGTTTCCCCCCTTAGTTATTTTTGCAGGTGATGATTGCATGACAATTTGAAATATTGGACATGAGAGCGACTGGTTTTTACTGGAGTTTATTACCGAAATGGTCCCTCGACTATTGCAAAGTTACCAATTTGGTCCTTGACAATTTTTCGTGCTCAATTAAGTCCCTTGACTTTGAAAATTTTAACCAATGTGGTCCTATGTTTATTTTGCCGTTAAAATTGGGACTAAATTGGTAATTTTTCTATAGTCAATAAAATTTTCAAAGTCGAGGGACTTAATTGAGTACGAAATATTGTCGAGGATCAAATTGGTAATTTCACAATAGTCGAGGGACCATTTCGGTAATAAACTTGTTTTTACTGGATTAGATGTATTAAATTTTCTTTTAATTGTTAAAGAATTTTAGAACTTGTTTTAGGATTTTTAGTACTTGATTTATTTTAATGTATTTAGAGACCGGGTTATAATTACAGTAGTTTTAGCCTGTGCGTTTAGATATAAGTTGTATCTAAATGTGGCAGTCGCATCCCTATTTTTTGTAGTCTTGTTTATGGGTTTCCGCAATAATAAGTGATTTTTAATTAAAAAAATTCCGTTTTAATAAAATATTTTGGTTTGAAATATGGGGGTGTTACAAAGGTGTTGCGACTCCCGCACTACACGTTGACGTCTTAATGATTGGACGATATCTCGGCCTAGAAATATCCAAATTAATGATTCTTAATCCATTGGAAAGAAGACTCAAAGGGATACAACTCTTATGAAGACATTAAAGCCTAAAAAGAAAGCCAAACGGGTCAAAATCGTCCTTGAAGTTAAAGTTCCAAACTTACAGATTTCGTCCAAATCTGCCACTGTTCAATTATTTGACTATATCTCAGTCTAGGAATGTTCAAATGAGATTACTCTTGCGCCATTGGAAAGCCAACTTGAAGGGCTACAACTTTGTTGAAGATCACAAAGGCCAATGAAATAGTTTTGGAATGAAAAATAGCCTAGAAGTCAAAGCAGTTGTGCATAAGCGAGAAATGCAATTTCGAGAGAGGAGGTACACGGCCACCCCACGGCCCATGGAGGTGGTCGTGTGCTTTTGGCCTATTTACAATGAAAAACTGCATTTCCAGAGGTCTGGGACATGGCCACCTCTACGGCCTGTGTCCTTGGCCGTGTCCCCACCCCCTATTCACTATTTAAGTTCGTTTTGAACATTTTCAACTCGGTTTTGACCCATGGTTGAACCCTAGACACTCTCTTTCACCTGCTTTCATATTTTTAGGTTAGATTAGACTTAGATTTAGGTTTCTAAACATATTTGAAGCTTGTACTTGTGTTAGGAATAAATTGTAGTAGATTTTGATATGCCAAAATGTACAAAACATATTAGATCCTCAAGATTCATTTTTATAGTGTTAGGCGTTGGTTAACATCAAAAAAGAAAAATCAAGAATAATTTCGAAAACCATCCAAGATAAAAATATCAAAGCCATGAAGACAAGTCTTGAAGACCATCATGCACAAGAAGAAGAAGAAGAAGAAGAAGAAGAAGAAGAAGAAAGAACGGTAATGCAATTGAAGAGGATGATGGCATTGTATTGAAAGTCTATTTGAAGATCAAGGAAGGAATTACATCAAGAAGAATAATTAGTTAACCAAAGATCTGTACAGACTAAGTGGTTAATAGCTTAACCTCAGTATGACAAGACCAAGGATTAAATTCCACTTATTACATTTTTATAAGGTAAATTTTGAAGGAAGTCAAAATTGCCTAAGGAGCCAAATTATGAGAAGAAATCTCAAAGGAAATGGTGTCATGGGATTGGATTTCAAAGGTCAAAATTGGCCGTGGGATGAGATTTCAAAATTGGCCATGGGATGAGATTTCAAAATTGGCCAAGGAATGAGATTCCAAAATTGGTCATGGGATGAAATTGACTATGGGATGAAGTTTGCAAAGATTTCAATGGGATGAAATTTGCAAAGGGATGAGATTTCAAGTCAAGGCTATGGGATGAGATTTTAGAACCCAATTTCAAAAAGAGCTGTGATAAGCCTTCGAGATACCCATAAATCAAGTGCATATTAGGGTGTTTTGTCACGTTTATAGCATCCTTACATGATGAATTATGATCATAAATGCTTTAAATTCACTAACCAACATACAAAAGCTACTTTTAGCCTAAGGGAGGTGAAACAGGAGAAAGCTACTTTTAGCCTAAGGGAGGTGAAACAGGAGTCCCGGAAGTCAATAGGAGCGAAAGTTGAGCTTAAAGAACAAACCAGGCAAGATCGGAGCCTTGGAGGACCCAAGAGGATTGCTACAATAGGAGCGAAAGTTGAGCTTAAAGAACAATCATTCATGCGTGGAAACAATCCAGTAGCCTCCCACGCACGCTCACACGCGTGTGGGCAGGCGTGGAGACTGCATTGCGCGAAAAATCACTAGGGTTGCTTTTCGGAGACTATTTAAACCCCTTTGATAGATTTTCAGAAGGAGACTTTTACATTTCCCATTTTTAGAACTTCTCTTTCCATTTTTATAGATTATCTTAGGAGTAGTTTAGAAAAATCTTCATTGTAGAAGACAACAAGCTTGGATTGAAGGATTACTTCATTCTAGGTGATCTCTATTACATTTCTATTATATTTTGCTATCTTGTTCTTGGATTAAATTAGCTTTTGTCTTGAATTTCATATCATGAGTGGCTAGTTTAATCTAGCGATTTGGATTGTGTGAAGATATGTTGCTAGTGTGATGATCTTATATCTATTTTTGGATCTAAATGCTTAGATTGTTGGGTTATCTATTCTTGTCTATTGATTGTTGTTTTGATGAGATCTTGTTTGGATTTGGACAATCTAGATGAGAGATTAAGCTCTTGACTCTTTCATGTCTTTGATTAGAGTTAGGATTTGAAGCTTTGAAACAATCATAGATCCTATGGACCTCTTAAGAATAGTAGGATAGTGTGTAGCTCAAGTGTTTGATAAAATTCCTCTTAGAGCTTTGGATGCTTGAAGGCACTCCTAAGTCAAAGAAGCCTTAGTACACAAAGGTGGAAAAGGACTAAGAACACACACTCTTGAATAGCCAACATCTTTGTATTGTTTATCCATTACCTTAGACACACCAAGATGCAACATAGATGAACACTATCCAATCCCTACCCCTTTTACATATTTTCAAACTCTTTTACTTTACCACTTTCTCACTCAACCCAAACCTTATGAACTCCTTTCACTCGCGATTCACCACTCACCACACTCGAATCCCTTGCAAGACTCAATCAAGTAAACACCCGAACACTTGACACACCTCCATGTCCTTCCTTCGAGATCGACACTCGGGGAGTCACTGACTTTCCGTTTTAACATACACATATCTTTTGACATTTCACCCTATTACAACAAAAGAGTTGTCGACAAAATGGCGCCGTTGCCGGGGAAGGCAATAGGTTGTCATATGTTTTTTTTTACTTTGATTGAATGATTGCTAGATTTGAGCATTGTTAATCCATACCACTTTCTTTTGTTTTATTTCTATTTCATTTGTTTTTGCTACTTACCAGTTGACTACTTCTAGTCAATTTTGGAATTTTTGTTTCATTGATAATCTTACTAGGTGAATGCACACGCGAGCAAAGGGAAATCAAGGCTTACTACCCTACATTCCTGAAATCAATAGAGCAACTAGGAAGAAAAATACCCAAAGGTCACAAATGGCTTCATCAAGCGCAACCAGAAATCAACAAGGAATAGGAGCGACTATACCAAATCTACCCCCAGTTCCAATTATTCCACAAGGACAAATTAACCATGAAGAACCAATTCTTGAAGAACCACAAGCTAACAGAGCAAACAACCAAGAAAATATTCGTGAAGAAGAATACTATGGAATTCCTCAGGAACCGCAAAGATCAATTGCAGATTACATGACCCCTGATTTTAACATGCATAATTCGATTTATGTACCGCCGATGGAAAACGTCAACTTTCACGTGCATCCAACTATTCTCACACTGGTTCAGAACAGTCAATACTCGGGATTACCATCTGAAGATCCCAATGCACACATAACAAAGTTCATACGAGCATGTGGGATGTACAGATAAGAAGGCGTTAGTGAGGAGATAGTTCGACTTAAATTATTCCCATTTTCAGTTATAGGAGAGGCAGCACGATGGTTGGAAAGCCAAGACGACAATCATTTCAGATCGTGGCAGCAGTTGCATCGTGAATTCATGAATGAGTTCTTTCCCATCACAGAGACTATGAGGATTCGAAGGCTAATACAGGAATTCAAGCAGGGAAGGCTTGAGAGTTTGGGAGAGGCTTGGAGACGATTCAAGGTTCTTAAAAGACAATGCCCGCAAGATCTGATGTACCCATGCGACATGATTAGCTCATTCTACGGAGGGCTGACCGACGAAGGAAAGATGTTGCTTGACTCATCCTCCAGCGGTGCCTTTGTCTCCCTAGCTTTGCCAGAAGCTGAAGAATTGATTGAGAGAATATCTAAGAATACCTCCTGTTGGTATGACCGACGGGGAGATCACGGGGGCATATATGAAGTTGATAATCGTGTGGCAAGTGAGGCAAAAATAGAGGCAATGAATCACGAAATCAAAAAGCTACAGGCCATGGTAGAAAAAAATGGAAGGAAAACCCAAGCCTTGTATGGCTTTGGCACTTTACTGTGACATCTGTGGAGGACCGCATGATACCAATATTTGCAATTCTCCGTCTGCATCTGAGCAAGTTGAGGCGGTAGACTTTCAAAGGAACTCCAACTACAATACCTATGGACAGAATCAAAGATCAAATAACAATTGGAAGCAGGGTGAGGGATGGAACAACAATGATGGATATCAAGCGCGAGGATAATACAATTACGGAAACAAGCCTGTTTATGGACAGAATGACAAGGGCACATTGATGTATAATCAAAACCAAGGCAATGGAGGTCAAATGACCCAGTTTAGGCCACAATACAACTCTCAAATAGACTTGACTCAATAAAGGAGAGATGATATCCGTGAAGTAGATGAAAGGCTTACAAGGACGATTATAGAATTGAAAAATGATCGTGCAAATCTTAAACAAGAGATCACTCAGGAGATCAGACAAGAGATTTCTAGTCTTAGAAAAGAATCCAAAGCTACACTTAAGACCATTGAGAATCAAATCTCACAAATGTTTAAGATGATGTCTGAGAGACACTACGGATAACTCCCGAGTAACACAGAGAATAATCCAAAGGAGAGAGTCAATGCTATTGATGCCAAGGAAGAAAAGCACGGAAATTGTGACCCGATGGATATTGTATGCGGAGTATGCCAATGTAGGAAGGAAGGAAAAAGAGATGAGACTACCTCTTGTAGTCCCGATCTTGAATTAAAGAATGCGAGCGATTCGTGCACAATCTCAATGAAGGAAAGCAATGAGAAAACCACTTCTGAAGTACGCCCCGAAGAAAAGGAGCTATCACAAGACAAATCCAAAAATGCAAAGGAGAAAAAAGCGGCACGAGAAGGTACAATTAATGCTTTTATCCGAAAATTTTTCAATAACAAAGAATGCCGCGAGTTATTTGAGAATGACAGTTGCGATACTTTTACTTGCTTAAGCCAAGAGTCTTCGGCTTGTTTGACTGAAGGTTACCCTAGAAAGAAGGGCGACCCCGGAGCTTTGTTGATTCCTTGTTCTATACAGAACATGGATCCTCAAAATGCTCTAGCCGATCTCGGAGCTTCTATTAATGTCATGCCTTCAAATCTTTTTGAAAATTTGAACTTACCAAGCTCGAAACCGACAAGGCTGACACTACGTTTAGCTGACGGGACCACACGGTACCCGGAAGGCCTGGCGGAAGACGTTCTAGTAAGAGTAGGGAAATTTCTTGTGCCTGTCGATTTTGTTGTTTGTAAGATGGGAGATATAGAGCCCCATGGTTCTTTAATCTTGGGAAGACCATTTCTGGCTACTTGTCACACACGCATTGACGTAAGCTTAGGGGAGATAACCTTGAGATTTGATGGATAAGCCTCAAATGATGACAAAGCAAGGACAGAAGGGACTGATGAAGAAGTAAGGGCGATGGTCAGAACGAAGACTAAGTCAAAACCGAAGTGGAAAAATGATAAGCTGACGCGGAAGAACACATGGGTACTAAAATGTTTCCTACCCACTACCAAGGAGTATGGCTGAAAAACGAACAAGGTATAATGCGTCTAGCCAATGACGTAAACTGTGGCGCTGCTTGGGAGGCAACCCAAGATTTAATAAATTTTTTTCATAATCTTTTTATGTTTTTGTTCTAATGTTTTGTTACAATCCAATGGTACCATGTTTTTGAATACTAACTTGTAGGATTCGAAACTGAAAATTGCGATGGAAAGGTCTAACACAGGTACAGGTGCGAAGGAAAAGACCAAAATCGGAAGAAAATATTGCACCGAGCTGACACGCATGATCACACGCGTGAGAGCGAAGCAGTGAGCTCACACGCACGCTCACACGCGTGTAGACGTGCGTGGGGACGAGGCAGTAAGCGCCCACGCATGCACACACGCGTGCAGCCCGGCGTGAAACCTCTCCCATGAATTAAAACCCCCCTTTCGGCCTTCCCACGCCATTTGCACTCCAAAACCTAGTTTTCTTCTCTTCTCCACGCAAGGTATACTCCATACTCAAAGATTTGAACATAGTGCTTAATTTCATCTTCAAAGAAGGTTAAAACATCACTATCAAGGTAAAATCCTATCTTTAACCTCTTATTTTGAATGTCCATGAGCTTGGAAGATCTTGAATGTGAAAATTTATTATACATTACCTTGAATGTTTTTGAATGATTTGAATGTTTAAATTGGTTTATAATGCTTCATAGAACTATCCTTTGATGTTTTCTTTCGTTATTGATGATTGCATTGATGGATTGATAGTTATATTTGAGCTTCAAGTATGAACACCATTGTTGAACAAGTGGGTTTATTGAATTTCTTGTCCAAATTATGAAATTGATGCTTGAATTGATGAGTAAACTTGTTATAGAACTATTATATGACATCAATTTGACTTTCCACATGCTACATTGCAAAAATTGAATTTTCAATTTCAAACCCTGATTTTAGAATTTGGGGAAGAAGATGAAGTTGACTTTTTGAAATTCTTAACTTTTATAGTTGACTTCTTATTTGACTATAAATTGAATTATCTTATGATGATATTATGCATGTGTGTGATAATGGAATGATATTGTTGATATTCTTATGCTAGAATTGTTCAAAATATAGGGGAAACTATGGCGAAATTTTCGAAAATCCTTAACCCTATATGTTTGAAATCCATTATCTTAACAAGGAATTTTACATGAACGCAATGGTGATTTATTTGGAAGATAGTTACTTACAACCAATTACCATGAGTGTTAATTTCTAAAATTTTGTAGGATGGGACGATATAAAGAGATGGCTAAGAAATCCAAACATGATCACGGAGAATCCAGTAGATCACGAGCACGACCTCAAGCTACAGTTCAACAAGCTCCGCAGGAGCGAGGATCAAGGTCGCTTAGGCACTTGACACCTCTTCAGCGCACTCTGGTGGATGATTACAAGAGCAAGCAGCTATGCGTCGGCCATTTCTTTGATGATAATATTCTGACAGAGTTTGGTTGCCTGAACGAAGTTAATGAACTGATAAGGCACCCTCAACTCCGCCGTTTATTCGAGTGGAGAGGACCAACATATGCGCCAGTGACTTATGAATTCTTGGCGACACTTGAGATCAGAAAGGAAGTTAATAATGCAAGGGAGTCCATTTCGTTCAGATTGTTTGGCAATCATTACAGCTTATCGGTTAACACTTTAGGTGTTACTCTTCGATTTCACACTGCCGAGAGCATTTCTTTACCATACTTCAGGAACTTTAAGGACGATTTCGATTCGGAAGCTGTAGCTGTTCAGTACTGGAAGAGCATAACTAACAATGCAGCTTACAACTCCTCCAATCTCAAGGCAAAGCTCATCACTAGGAATGCTTTGAAGGCTATCAGATTGGCCTTTGCAGTTAATCTCTCCGGTAGGACCACCAACCGAAACAAAGTCTACAAGCAAGATCTATTTTACATGTGGTGTATGGAGAACGGGGTCAGCATCAACATGGGAGTACAAGCAAGGAAATAGCTTCAAACCCAGCTAAAGAGGAAGGTTCAGACTGTCTTTATTAGACCTTTTGTCACTAGATTGTGTTAGGGTTTGGGCCTAGCAGACTTTCTTTTAGGAGAAAAAGATGAGGGTTCCATGATTGCTTTCTCCGTTGGTGAGTTCTTTGCTATGCATCTGAAGTTGGGAGGAGATGATGCGCCGGACTGGGAAGTTTCTGATGACACTGAGGAAGAAGAAGAAGAGAACGACGAGGGTAATGCCAACGCCGCAGCGCAGGAACAAGGTGAGCCGAGTGCACAGCATGAGGGCTCTACTTCGATGGATTGGGAAGCATCTCAGACTTTCCATAGGCAGCTCTATGATGAGCAAATGAATTTTTGGCGCGAGCAACGAGCTTGGCAGGAAGGGCAATTCACATCAGTATTTGCGCGCCAGGACAGGCAGGACGAGCAGTTCCTAGCACTCCAATCCAACCAGAATGAAGAGTTTCTTCGCATGCGAAGAGCAGTTGAGGAGAATGCTCGGATGATTCAAGAGCTTCAGGCTCAATTCGATAGCCAGTTCCGTTCTCCATCCTTTGGCGATCAGTGATGCTTCCCTCGTCCATTCTCAATCCTGGTTCTTAATCCGTGATTCTAAAGTTTGAATGACATTGGTTACCGTTGGTTGTCTGTCCCACTTAAACATTAGGTTCCCTATGCGCGGGGTTCCGACTTTATTTACTTTACTTTCCTTTACTTTAATTCGCTTTATGTTTTATGCTTTTTACATTTCAACTGCTTTACTTTTTATGCATTTTGATACTTGCTAGTTACTTGAATAATTTTGCTTATTTTATATTTACATTCTTAATTATCTATGCTTATGTTTTCTTATTTTATTACTGTTATATTTCTATCAGCTTATAATAATTGAATAGCACTCCGAAAACTCTTTTGTATGTTATGTCTCCATTTCTTATAGAGCATCGATAACGGAGGCAGACCTATGATGGACGCTAAAGTGTGGAAAAAGGGATGCATACTTGGTTTATCCTCTTATCCCTTTTCTAATTTTATGCCCCGTTTTTTATCTTTAAAGTGTGGAAAATTTTGTTTATATAGCTTTGTGTATGCGTTATGTTTGAGCTTACCATATTATATAGGATCGTTTGAAGCATACCCTATATCCCAGAGCAAATTCCAAAGTGTGAAAATGGATCTTTTATTTGTCTAATCCTTAGTATCCCTGTTTGTTCCTTTACCCTTTAACCTATGGAAACATCGAGGACGATGTTTATTTTAAAGTGTGAAAAGGACGCACTTTGTGCTTTATATGCTTATAAGGTTGGAAAAGTTGGTGAGTTCTTTACCCTATGCCCCTACCCTCATTTATATTTACATTGGGCTTTGGCGTATAAGGTTGAAAAAGTTGATTAGCTAGTGCACATCGCTCCCACTAGCGGGATCGGCTAGAGGCCCTAATTAAATAGAAGGTGAACCAAAACTTTGGAAATGCATGCTTGTGTATGGTGCGAGGAGTGTGATCCTTTATTTTACTTGTTTATCTACGAAAGGTTTTTATTTCCCAAAAATATTTCTTGAGTTGATGACATCTGACCAAAATCCTTTGTAGATAACACAAATGATTTCTCCCGTTTCAACAGTCTTTATATGAGAATGTTTCTCAGAGACTTATGTGCTTAAATAGTAAATTGTCTTGATTGAGGGCAAGCAAGAACCAAAGTGTGAAAAATTTGATAAGCCTCCGAGATTCCCATAAATCAAGTGCATATTAGGGTGTTTTGTCACGTTTCTAGCATCCTTACATGATGAATTACGATCATAAATGCTTTAAATTCACTAACCAACACACAAAAGCTACTTTTAGCCTAAACGAGGTGAAACAGGAGTCCGAAGAGTCAATAGGAGAAAAAGTTGAGCTTAAAGAACAAACCAGGCAAGATCGGAGCCCCGGAGGACCCAAGAGGATTGCCACACGCGTGTGAGTATGCGTGGAAACAATCCAGTAGCCTCCCACGCACGCTCACACGCATGTGGGCAGGCGTTGAGACTGCATTGCGCGAAAAATCACTAGGGTTGCTTTTCGGAGACTATTTAAACCCCTTTGATAGATTTTCAGAAGGAGACTTTTACATTTCCCATTTTTAGAACTTCTCTTTCCATTTTTATAGATTATCTTAGGAGTAGTTTAGAAAAATCTCCATTGTAGAAGACAACAAGCTTGGATTGAAGGATTACTTCATTTTAGGTGATCTCTATTACATTTCTATTATATTTTGCTATCTTGTTCTTGGATTAAATTAGCTTTTGTCTTGAATTTCATATCATGAGTGGCTAGTTTAATCTAGGGATTTGGATTGTGTGAAGATATGTTGCTAGTGTGATGATCTTATATCTATTTTTGGATCTAAATGCTTAGATTGTGGGGTTATCTATTCTTGTCTATTGATTGTTGTTTTGATGAGATCTTGTTTGGATTTGACCAATCTAGATGAGAGATTGAGCTCTTGACTCTTTCATGTCTTTGATTAGAGTTAGGATTTGAAGCTTTGAAACAATCATAGACCCTATGGACCTCTTAAGAATAGTAGGATAGTGTGTAGCTCAAGTGTTTGATAAAATTCCTCTTAAAGCTTTGGATGCTTGAAGGCACTCCTAAGTCAAAGAAGCCTTAGTACACAAAGGTGGAAAAGAACTAAGAACACACACTCTTGAATAGCCAACATCTTTGTATTGTTTATCCATTACCTTAGACACACCAAGATGCAACATAGATGAACACTATCTGTTGGTCCCAAGGGGATGGGGTACAAGTCTAGAGGGGGGGGGTGAATAGACTTGTATAAGATTTTGCAAATCTTTTTCAACCTCTCGTGTGTATTGGACTTAGGATGTTTAGGTCCGATACCTCACAAGATGAAGACAAAGTTTTATGCGCAGCGGAAAAGTTATCCCCTTTTAAATAGCACGAGTTTGTGTTAGTTCGAGAGGTGTGATTATATGCAGTGCAATTCGAGAGTTAGATAGCGAGAGATAAAATGCAGAAAGTAAATGCGAGAGAGATTTTCAAGTGGTTCGGCCAACCCGCCTACGTCCACTCTTCTTCTAGAAACTCCCTAGAAGGATTGCACTAAAACTTCCCTTTTTAGTACAATATCGAGCGCTTGAGCTTTGATCACGAAGCCCGCCTCAAGCCTCAGGTTTTTCGCCCCGCTTCTTGTTACTCCACCTCTCGAGCACTTGAGCTTTGATCCCCAAGCCCGCCTCAAGCCTCAGGATCTTCACAAGACAGCTCCCAGGTTACTCCGCCTCTTCTTGCCTTCTCCAAAGCAAGGTTGTTCTGGTTGTCACAGGTTGAGTGTAACAATCTCCAATCTGACCGAAAGCTATCGTTGAATAGACTTCCTTGTAGAGCAGCCTCGGTCACCTTCTAGATGTATAGTAGGTTAAGCTTTGTAACTCTCTCAAACACTAAGATGTGTTTTACTCGCTGTTTTGAATATCAAGGATGATATTTCAGATTGAGCTCTTGCACTTTGAACGTGTGAATCAGACACTTCTTATTCGAAAATCACCCCTTTTTTTATACTTGTGTCTTCACGTCCTTATATATGAGAGTTGAGGAATAATTCCGTTGGAGGGAAAATTATTCCGTTTGAAATCTGTCTCCCATGCTGATCATGGGACTTGCATAATTTTAGCATGTTTCATGGAGTGGTGGTCTTGTAACTTGAACCCTTTGTCTTGTAGTGAATATCCCATAATCCATTTTCTTGAGTCCATGCTCAACTTACTGCTTTTGGTAAAAGTTATTCTTTTTATATTCCCATTGATCCTCGTTTTAGAGAATAAGACCGACCTTGGATTGGTGCATATTCTATATGTTTGTTGTGGAATTCTGACGTGGCATCCACTTTTGGTTGTTCCATCATATAGCTTTTGGCACCTCCTTAATATCTTATCTCCATGAAATTCTTCTTCTCCAAACTTAGATTACTTAATCCATGCATGTTGACTGCCATTCAGCCCTTTGGAGAAGTACCAGTTCATCGAAACCAATGTTGATGTCTCGACCGCTTGATGTCTCGATCTCATGTCTCGAACTGGATTGATGTCTCGAGAGATCCCATCTCTCGAACTTTGCTTATGTCTCGATCCCATGTCTCGAATTTGGTTGAGGTATCGAGAGATCCCATCTCTCGAACTCTGCTTATGTCTCGAGACTTAGTTGATGTCTCGCAGACCCTTATTCCTCCAGTGTTGTCTCGTGCCTTCTTCTGATCTATCTATGAGGTTACAACACGAAACTTTCTAAGATGTTCAAACAAGTTTACTTTAAGCTTAAATATTTTTCGAGTTGAGCTCAATTACCCGGTTGTATTTTCGCTCTTAGTTTACTTGTCGAACTTACAAAGATTTCCTATCCTTCGAGACATAGGGGATTGTGAATAACATTTGGTATCATCAAAACCTATTACATTATGTTCCTAACACTATCCAATCCCTACCCCTTTTACATATTTTCAAACTCTTTTACTTTACCACTTTCTCACTCAACCCAAACCTTATGAACTCCTTTCACTCATGATTCACCACTCACCACACTCGAATCCCTTGCAAGACTCAATCAAGTAAACACCCGAACACTTGACACACCTCCACGTCCTTCCTTCGAGACCGACACTTGGGGAGTCACTGACTTTCCGTTTTAACATACACATATCTTTTGACATTTCACCCTATCACAACAAAAGAGTTGTCGTCAAGCTGAAGTTTCATAGCAGTAATTAAGGGATGAAATTGCAAGGGCTGAAATTCACAAGGGATCCAATTTCAGAAGGAAATTAATTTGGAGATGCAATTCAAGAGATTCAATTACAGAAGCAATTTCATAAGATCTCAACCTAGATTAAATTAAGATGCCCGAATGACATATATTCCTAAGGGATTAAATGTGAGCTCAAGATATATTTGGAAAGCAACTAATCTAAAATAGAAAAGGGCCCAGATTGGAGCAATATTTGAAGATTAATTCATCAAAGGCGTGAACATCATTAGGCAATATTGAAGATCAATTATGGACATGGAGCTTAGTGCAACGACCATAATATTTTTAATGTCTCACACAATATTAAAAATATTAAAGTCTATTCATAAACTGAAAATGATATGAATCTAGCTGATAAAGATTCAAAATTGGGAGTGTCTTTTTCCAACGAACAAACTCTCAATACCTATAAATGGATGAAGATATGAAGTAGCTGAAGATAACGATTGACACAGAATTGAACAATTCTTACAATCAATACATGAAAAGCAAACAAGTGAAAAAATCTAGAGTGCTAATCTTCATCAAAGAGAGACTTGATCTACATTGAATACTGAAGAGTCTCAAAGTTGGAAGAAAAGAAAATCTTGTTTTACAAACAAGTGGTTTCTCTACCGGAGTGTAGAAAGGGGATTGTCACAAAGGAGTGTGAAATCCTGGTGCAACTAGTGTGGGCTTGGTGATCAAAGCACTAGTTGGGGCGTGATTAGTGTGGGCTTGGTGATCAAAGCACTAGATTATGGGGCGTAATTTAGTGTGGGCTTAGTGATCAAAGCACTAGATTACGGAAGGGCATGATTAGTGTGGGCTTGGTGATCAAAGCACTAGATCGTGGATAATTCATTGTACCTTGTAACCAAGGAGTGATGGATATAGTGGATTCCTCCTGGAGATAAGAGAAAGTGGAGTAGGAGGATTACATACACCTCCGAACCACTATAAATTTCTTGTGTCCTTATTGCTTTAGTTTATGCATGCATGATCCACACGTGAAACACACTACACAATTATTTATTATTCCGCTGCATACAAGACACTAACAATATGTTAAGTGTTTTGCTTTTATTTTTTATTTGGTTTAGCAATTCGAATTGGGGGGAAAGTCTATTCACCCCCCCCCCCCCCCNCCCCCCCCCCCCCCCTCTAGACTTTTCCTTATCTCTTTTGGGACCAACATCTTGGATTTGAAGCCTGGATTTCAAGATTCTACCACCCATTTCAATAGAGAAGTTTTCTTTCCTTTATATCTTTCTTTTGCAAGATTTATGTTTATTACTTGTGCTTTTGTGTTTCTTATGCTATTTAATCATGAGTAGTTAGTTTATAGACTTGAGTTAGGGTTGTATTATCTATTTTGATGGTTAAGTTGTGATTATTATGAAAAATGGGAAGAACCCCAACCTATGATTCATGTGTTTATGAGGGTATTGTGTTTAAATCTTATTAATGTTTGATGTATACATTCCTTTGCATGTATTGGAGGATTCATTGCCTCAATGAGAGTTGGGTGATGAATTCGAGCCACCCCTTGCATAAACCGGAAATTTCTTATGAAAATGGGGGAAATTTTGGGTTTAAAATGCTTATGTGCTTTAAGAGCTAGGATTGATTCACCATGTGGGGCAATCATTGCTCTCATCCTTGTTTATTTACTTACAATTGTGGTTTTAGACTAGGATTCCTACATGCATTCTCGATTGACTCTTTGCTTATTTGTTCTCCCGAACCCCGTAGGTTGTTGAAGCATCTAGACGATAATGCTCCCTAGCTTGAGTCCTATTTCTTTATTTTGTATTTATCTCTTGTCCATATGTGTTTGTTCCACCTTGTTGTCGTTGCTTAGCTTCTTGTTGATCTACTTATGCTAGTGCCTAGTTTTGTGATTGCATATTGCGTGCCATAATCCACAATCCTCAGTGGAACGACATTTCACACTCGTACACTCATCATCACTTATTTTTGCTACGACCAGGCATAGGTCGGGCCAACTGGGCTTGGTGTTCAAAGGTTGCGGCAGGTGTTGGGAGGGGGATTGTTGGGCGTCGCCCGAGATGGCTGAGTTTAGCCCCTGCTCGATTCGAGACATGGCGCTGTGGCTTACCATGGAGGGATGTGGTTAAATGGTTAATGTTCACCTACTTATCACCAATTGGTTTTAAGTACGATATAGCAACCAGATATCCCTTGAACTCTGTGGTTAAGCGTGCTTGACTTTAGGCAGTCACGAGATGGGTGACCCCTTGGCAAGAAGCTATTTTATTTTTAGAGTGTAGATAGTTGACCCGAAAGTCAAAATCGTGACATAAAATGGTACGACTTATTGTATCATAGAGTTAATTATGTCATGAGACTTGTAAATCATTTGCTTCTACTTAAACACATGAGTATGTGTGATGGAATGGATAAGACCCAGAATATCTATGTAAGAAGGCATGAGTTCAACATCCAATTTAAGCTTATTTATTTTTAAGCTTAATTATCAAAGATAGAGGAAGTTGTCGTGGAAGATGGGGAGCTAGTCATAGTCAAAGCAAGTCAAGTGAGGAAGTTTGGAAAGTCTAATAATATCAAGATAAAATCAAGAAAGTCTAATAATATCAAGATCAAATCAAGAATGCAACAAAGTCAAGAATCTCAATCTCTGAAGGTAACAAAGTCCATAATATCAAGATCTGAAGGCAACAAAGTAAAACATTGGAGGCTACAAATTTCAAAGCTCAATCAAGCCGAATTAGAAGACTGTGAGCAATTTGCAGAGGTAATTTTTCAAAAATTACCAGAGGCATTAAATGTTGTAGATCAAGTTGGCAAAAGTTATCAGATCAACGGTATGGTCATTAATTAAGAGGTATGGCCATCAGATCAAATTGGCATCACCAATCAGATCAAGTGAACGTTCAAATTTTGAATATTCACAACGGGCAAATAATTCTTTGAATTATAAAAAGCCCAAGAAGACTTAAAGACATTGAGAGCACTGACGAGACCACGGTGAATACGATCAAACAAGAGAAAATACAAAGTGTTGAGATATTGAGCTATACACGAGAGATTCAAGTCTTAGAAAAGAAATCTTTATTTCTTGCAAAAATATCTCTATTGAGTGTAGAAAGAGGGAGAGTAGCAAGGAGTTGTGAAATCCTTGATTGAGTGTAGTTGTGTGCGAAACACTCGGGGGAACTAAGTGCAGCTTTGTGTAAGACACTTGGTTAGGGCGTAGCTTTGTGCGAGGCACTCGGGAGCTTAGCTTTGTGCTAGAAGCTCGTGTTGAGTGTAGCTTTGTGCGAGACACTCGGGAAGTGCTTGTGTAGTACTGGTGTTTCACTATTTGTATCTAGGTGAACGAGATAGTGAAATTCCCTCCTTGGAGTGAAAGGAGAAGAGTGGACTAGGAGGATTACACCACCTTTGAACCACTATAAATCTTTGCCTCTATTTACTTTACAGCACATTACATATTTTGCATGATTGACTTACTAACCCATTTCATACTGTGTTGATTTATCTATTTGGGTTTGTGTGTTCCTACGTTCGCATGTGCTTCAAACTTTGCATACTTATTCTTTGAGCTATTTCAAGGCATTCCATCGTATTGCATGCGACTTATCTCTTCAGTTTTACGTAACTTTTATTTATAGCACTTTACCGTTCGAATATTCTGCTGTGCATTTCAACACTACTACAAAAATGGTCTACTACGGCGGATATTTTTACAAATAGACAGCGGTTATATAAGCACCGTGTAGGTAGGCGACTTAGTAAATCAATACTTTACACGGCGGTTCTAAAGAACCGCCGGGTATATTACCTATATACAGCGGTTAAAAATCGCCGTGTAATCATAAACATACACGCCGTCTATAACAAATTTACACATTACATATATACTTTATAAGACGGTTCTGAATAATGACCGCCGTTTAAGGTATACTTTATACGGCGGTTCTGAGTAATAACCGACGTCTATAACAAATTTATACATTACATATATACTTTACAAGGCGGTTCTGAATAATAACTGCCGTCTACAATGTACTTTATACGGCGGTTCAGAATAATAACCGCCATACAAAACAAATTTACACATTACATATATACTTTATAAGGTGGTTCCGAATAATAATCGCCATATAAAACAAATTTACGCATTACATATATACTTTATAAAGTGTACTTTATACGACGATTTCGAGTAATAACCACCGTCGTAAGTATTTATTAAGAATAGAAATAGATGTATATATTTCTTTAAAAATATTTTTTTTTGAAAGCTTAAAAATATTATTAATTTATTAAAATTACAATTTTTCTTACATGTGCTTAAACATTCAATTAAAGGGTACACAATAGCTCCAAACTTTATCAACAATTCAGCACATATAACTCTGAACACATACTTAAAATTAATCAAATTAAAAAAATTTAATATTCTATATACATAAGTTTGAAAGAAATCCTACTTACATACTAAATCAGCAAACATTGTTTCCAATCGACCCCAAACTAAAGAACCAGATAGCAAGAGTCGGAGCAAATGTGAAGCCAACTTTACTTGACCCAAATGGTTGTATGCTGAACAATGCACCAAGGATGACTATCGAAGTGATAACAAGATCATCTGCAAAACGAATTAGTCTACTGTATGAGTCATACAAGATGAATACACTTCCACCAGTTCTCTTAGTGAAATTAAAAACATACTAAAAGCTCCTAAGGTAAACTTTAACCATGAAAATCAATATATTGTAGTAGGCAATAGATTTACTACAAGATTTACTTCCAAAAACTAATGTTTTGAGTCAAGGCAAGAGAACTATGAAGCATACTCACTTGTTCCAAAATCTGGTATCTTACCCTACAGACCACTCGCAGCAGACACCACTGCAACAGAAAAGTATCACATAGGAGACTATTACAAAGAAACTAACAAGTTCAATAATTATAGCTTAGGTAAATATTGAATGGAGAATTTACCTCCTTCTTCGAGTTAGATCTTAGGAACAAATTCATACACCTCTCAGGCAGTTAGGCTCAAGATTAAGATTACCATTAAACTACAAATATCTACAATCATTCACAAACGAAACAAGCATTAAACCTCTTTGCGAATATTAGTTAAAATGTCATCTCAATACGTTCTTGCCTTTCAGATATGCCCTCTTCACACAAGGAGAGCAATCACGGTTAGGTTGGTAAGAACATACGAAATCCCTGAAATGCATGGAGGATCAACAAGCAAAAGAAAAGAGTGTCTGTTTCATGACGAACAGGTAAATTTACAGATTTACATATTCCTTTTTTTAGTTCATATACTTATTTACATATTCACAGATTCCTTTATTATTACTTATATTTTTTCTGTGTAAATAAATATTCATTTCAATTAAAAACTATTATTTCAAATAAAATGGTCAACTATTTGGTTAGCAGATTGCAAAAAGAAAGCAGTCCTCTAAGTAGTATTAGTACTAATTCCATGGTGTCCCAATATACTAGTTTTAAGGATTTTATCTCTGGATCTGTTGTGATAAGTACAATTTGAGATCTCTACTAGCAAACTGTGATAAATGAATACTTAAATTTTACATTTTTTTAAATCTCATTGTTTTAACTCTATTTACTTACCACATGGCAATATTTGCAGACTGGAGATTTTTATGTAATTCCATGTATTAATAAAATTTGAGTTCTATTTAATAATTACTACCGATATGCAATTTCACTCCAAGCCGCACCGCACTCTGCTTCAACACAGATCAATACATAGCATTTACAGTTCATCAATTTAGGGCTACAATATTAGCCCTAATTTGTGTGGCGACCCTAAGGCACAAAACGAACCACACTTGCAACCCCAAACAGCGATTTTGTTATACCGAAACAATGAGAGAAAACAAGAAAAAAGAAAATTGCACTGCTTACCTCAGTAGGAAGAACGCCGCCCGGACTGCCTCCTATTCGAAACAGAAACATCATCGATGCCCTCCTCGCAACGCCTGAGACTGTTCGATTGGTCGGGAAGACGCTTGGATACCCTCCTCTTCGACCGGCAAGAATTTGACCCAGTCCTAAGACCTCCAGAAAAAGGAGTCACCGGCATTGATGGTAGCCCGGTCGCACTCCTCTTCGACCAGTGACTATCAGTACCACAAGCCATTAGTTCGCCGAAAACACCTTCAATTAAAATTGCCCTAGGCAGAGGGTCGGAAGATGGGTAGGGTTAGGTTGTGTCTGGGTGTGTATAAAAATTTGTTTAAAAACAATAGGATAAATATTATTAGTTTAAATTTATATTTAGATTAATAATTTTTTAGTAATAATGTGTTTAAATTATCTTTAGAATCATCATTAAAAGTTTAAATTTAATTATTTGTATTATGTTAGAATAGTTCGATTTTATTTAAATTTATTATTCATTGTTTATAGAAGTATACAAATTTTGGTGAAAGTTTGGTTAACTAACCAACTCTAAGAATTTCGACTAACCGTTCTTTAAGCGAAAAATTTTTGTTCGATTATTGGTTAAATGATTTGTAAAATTTTGGTTAATAATTAATTTGTTTTTAAACTATTGAATTGACCAAACAGTTAACCAAAATGTATAGATAATTATATGGATCTTTGGACTTTATAATTTGTGATTTTATATTTGTAGTGTTTTCATGTTATTGTGTTTGTATATTTTCTTATGAATTTATTATTATATATATTATTTTAATTAAATTTATTATTATATGTATTATTTTCAAATATATACACACACCAAAGTATATACGAAAAACATACTTTTAATATCTATATTAATAGTTATCGTTTTTTAAAACATTATCAACAATAAAGTTACTTAAATTTTATACCGTCCATCGCACGGGGCAACTACTTGTGTATATATACGACGGTTGTATAAATAATCATTGTGTATTAAGTACATATTAGACGGCGGTTATTTAAAAATCGTTGTCTATTAAGTAACATGGTATATATTAGACGGCGGTTATTTAAAACCGCCGTCTATTAAGTGACATGGTATATATTAGACGACGGTTATTTAAAACCGTCGTCAATTAAGTGACGTGGTATATATTAGACGGCGTTTATTTAAAAATCACCGTCTATCAAGTGACGTGGTAAATAATAGACGGCGATTTT
The DNA here is from genome assembly GCF_003576645.1 of Ipomoea triloba. Taxonomy (NCBI): domain Eukaryota; kingdom Viridiplantae; phylum Streptophyta; class Magnoliopsida; order Solanales; family Convolvulaceae; genus Ipomoea; species Ipomoea triloba. The sequence continues at coordinate 31,990,605 of NC_044918.1, forward strand.
AAAAAAGACTGTCGTCTATCTGTGACGTAGTAGACCCAAAATATATTAGATGGCGGTTATTTAAATAACTGTCGTCTATGCTGTGTCGTAATAGACCATTTCTATAGTAGTGCAAGTTGAATTTATTCACTTGGAATTATTTTTATTGAAGTGTTATAAAGTTTTAATTTGTTAGAAAAGTCTATTCACCCCCCCCCCTGGCTCTAGACCTTTCACCACCCAATCGGGACGAACACACTATGTTGGACTTTGATGGTTGACCTCTTTCAAATCCTAGTCCAGTTCTGTTATTGGATGCCTTTCTACCAGAGTCTAAAATTTCGTCCAGTGTTGATGTGGTTGCCTATCATTTTGATATTTTGCTTCAGTTCCTCCAGTTCCTTCATCAGTTTGCCTTCCCGTTCAGTTTGCCATCCCGTATCCTTATATGACTTATTAGGTCGTCCTTCATCAGAAGATCAACCATCAATCTCTTGACTTTTTCTTCATGATTCCTCAAATCTTCGATCAGATTTCTGTTGATCTTGACGAGTTGTTCCCAACTTACCACAAGTTTTGCATACTCTTGTTCTAGTTGAGAATGTCTCTCTTCGAAGTCATCGGATGACATGTAGTCATCATCTTCTGATTCAGTCAGTTTCTCAGTTGGAGTGAAGAATGAGAACCTTAAGTTCATAGCTGTGTAGGCTTCCCAGTAGTTCTCCTACTGATTTTTTTCTCCCATCCTTGATTTTCCTGAATCGTTGTTACATTCATTCGGAACCGTTTTGGGAGTGATCGCAAAATTTTCTTCACAACCCTTGACTCAGTGAAGGGTTCTCCTAGGATTGCGATTAATCATATCTTGCACCCTACTGTGGAATTAATGATTAATGCTTCGAATTCTGACAGAACCATCAGCAATTTAAACTGTTTAACATCATCTATCCCTTCGAATCTGGTTTCTAGAATTTTCCAGGCTTTCTTTGCTTCTCGGACACTGGTGACAAGGGTGAAGACTGATTCATGGAGGGAGCCAATAATAGAATTCAGTGCTTTGTTGTTATAGTCAGATCGATTGATCCCATCCTCGGTCTAGTTGATTTCTGGCTTAAGCATTGTTGTACCATCATCATTGTTTACTCTGGGAAGTTCCCATCCGATGATCAACGTGAGCCAAACCCTAGTCCCTTGAGCTTGAAGATATATCTCCATTCTGGCTTTCCAGAACGCATAGTTGGTGTCGTCCAATTCAAGGGGTTTCATGTTGCTATCCATCTGTAGGTTAGATATCCAGAGACAAACCACACACGATCTATGCAAATTTATAACTAAAACCAGTATCACATATTTCAGTCAAGATCATCAAGATATATAGTAAAATTAGATTTCCCTACGAATCAAGTCACTTTTTAGACTTAAAAGCTCTGATACCAAATGAAATTCTACTTATCCTAATATCCTATAACGACTTATTCATTTTCTGCCTAACCTATAAGAAGATTAACATTCATAAACCCTAGATCATATATCACTCAGATCATGCATCAGTATAGATAATTAAGTACGGAATTCAAAGGTACGTAGAAACTAAACTAACATAGATATTGGTTACCTAGTTTGATACAACTTGTATCTACATCTAGGGACGACCATCAGTGCGTCTAATCCACTATCTCCAACACCAAAAGTACAGAAGGTAAGGGATGATACAATCTCACCCAAGTGACCCTTCACAAGGTAAGTATCCAACTGACTCAGGGTATAGCAGATTGCGGAGAACGGAGATCCGTGCGTCAGAAGTCCAATGAAGTCCCCTTCTTGGAGAGCCGCTCTGTCACAGTCTGTCTCGCTGACTCACTCTATACTGCACCACAGTTGCATGGTCTTCATGTCCACGAATTAAGCATCAGTGATTGCCTTCTCAAGTTCTTCAACTTTAAACTTCCAGAACTTGTATCTTGAGAAGACGAAGTAATCAGAGTTGATCTTTTAGTGCTTAGGGAGAGATGTTTATCTTTCAAGTCAGAATTCGTAGGTTCGCTTTCAATTCTTGAACCACTTTCCTTCTTAAATAGAACTTCGATTTAGGTAGACACAGTAATCCTTATCCTTTAATATGCTTGTAGCTGATTACGGCTACACCTTTTGAGGTGTCCACGTGATAGGAACTTTCTTTTAATCACACATCTTTGCATGTAACCGCTCTGCCAAATCAGCGAAGATAAGTCGGTGAAGTCTAAGGATACTTTCCGGACGCTTTGGCATAAAGTCTAGTTGATCAGGTCTTCACTCTTAACACTGATAGACTCTAAACTGAAACCAAACTAATTTTCCATAATAAATCAACCAATTACATCAGTGGGGTTTAGACTTAAAACACTAACATTTGCAAACAACAACAAATAATTAATTAAACCAACATGGTTGGCGTGGTGGTTCAGCACCTTGTCCCTTAAGCATGAGGTTGGGGGTTCTATCTCCACCCATGTGAATGGAGCAAACTATTTGGCCAGTCCCCTACCACTAAGTGTGCTGACAGTTGGGACGGGAGGATTAGTCATTTGGCTGTGGGCCGGAGGGACACCTTTGGGAAATACCCAAAAAAACAACAAATAATTAGTGAGCCGTTACTTTAGGCACTTACTTTTCAACATGCACACGATCAAGTTGGTCTCGATACGCACGAATAACATGAACTATTACATTAGGCCATCTATGATCACACGCCCACCTATATTGCAAGTGAGCATTGTACAGTTTTACACATCTTGCCTTCACTTCAACTGTTCAACATATTGGTCCCATTAATATCATCACATAATATATATAAATAAATAAATCTTAATTTGCAGGAGGCATGCAAATTAAATGTTAATTAATAAAATAATTTTAAACTTAATAATGAATATATATAATTTATGAGAACTTAATCCAATAATGATACAAATTATATAATATAAATTAACTAAAATATAATTACCTATTTGTCAAACTTTGCCAAAAAATACGACCGTTGAAACAGTATTTTATGCTACCACCACTGAAATATCTTCCCAAAAATTCAAACGTCTCCACCCTAAAATGAATAATCGCCATAGTCAGAAAACTTCTCATCGAAAAAATAAAATTTTAGAAAATAAAAATTAAAGGGAAAGAGTTGAAGGAGTAAAAATGGTGAAGAAGGAGATGAGATGTATTTATATAAGTTGTACAAGAAGGAGATGTATAAATACTTTACCTTTTGTTTATGACGATGAGGGAGTATTCTGCTGAGAGAGTGAGAGAAAATGGAGTATGAGGCAGTATTGTACTATATGTATTGTGGAGCATTATACTGCTGAGAGAGAAAACAGTTTATTCTTTTGCTACTGGAAAAACCTGTAACAAAGTTGTTACTTTCTTTATGTTTATCCAACTTTTAGAACATCAATATTTTTGTCCATTGGATACCTTACATCAACAACCAAAGAATCAGCCCGGCGACATTGCCTCCTTCCGTTATGAAACGAAGAAGCATCTGCCTCCTTCCAAATTAGAAGGAGGCGACGTCTGCCTCCTTTCGTTCTGGAAGGAGGCAACAAAAGATCAAATTAAAAGATCTAACAATGGGGTAAAAGTTGCCAAGGTTTCAAGCTCACTAACCCAAATAATTTCAAAATTTTAGCCAAGTGAATATCAAGTTCGAATTATTTTATTCATGTGACCGTAGAATTTCTTAAGTTGTTCAAAGTGCTTTCTCAAGCTAAATCAAACCTACCTCCAACTATTAATCTCACTATCTCTAGGTAGATTTAAATAATTAAAGATGCTTTAAGCTCTGTAAAGAAAAACTCCTGATTTTGTATCTCTCTATATTCGTTCAACTCACAGTATGCATTATGAGATACTAAAACATGACATTACCTCTCAGTATTATTCATGTTCATTAAATAAATTCAAAAGATGGCCAATCTTCTAAAGCATTAAGAACCATAACACAAGCTCATCATAAAACAAAATTTGTCAAAACTTGATAAACACATCAACCAAAATTCCTACATAATTCTAGCGGTTACACCGAGACCCTAGCAATGGTAAATTTAGCCATCATCATAAAATCAAAATTGAAAAATTGCTATTGAACTTGAAAAATCCATGAGACTGAGTTAAGTTTCATAAACAAAAATACTAATACTAATAACAATAAGAAAAAGAGAACCTAGAACACCATTGCGAGAAGTCGGCGATGCCAGCACTCTACAACCTTTCTTCCTTCTACCTAGGCGTGACAGCCGTTCGATTCCAGTTCGGTTCTGGTTCACGGTTCCATGAATCTACAAATCGGAACCTTAATATAAGGTTTCGGTTCCGATTCATGAACCGGCGGTTCCGGTTAGAACCGTCGGTTCAATTTTTTTTTTTTTTTGCTTTCTTATTGAGTATATATTAAATATATAATATGTTTTGTTATTTAGTATGTAGAAAATATATAATATCTAATATTAATATATATGCATAATATTTATTATCTAATATCTAATATATATAAAATAAATACATACTATGTAATATCTATTATATATATATATATATATATATATATATATATATATATATATATATATATATATATATATATATATATATATATATATATATATATATATATATATATATATATATATA
>NC_044918.1:31997755-32052462 GCF_003576645.1 Ipomoea triloba
AGCATGTTGTCGAGACATCTTCTCTTTGATCTTAGCAGGTTCGATGACTGGAAAACACGCATGCTTGCGTATCTATCAGCCCTCCATGATGAGATGGCCGAAGTTATAACATCTGGACCAGTCAAGATCATGATGGTAAACACGACTGCTGAGCAAACCAGAGATACACCAAAGTATGTCCCCAAACCTAGGGAAGAATGGACAAGTGATGATAGGAAGAGAAACAACCTGGACAACATTGCCAAGGATATTCTCTTCAGAGCTATAGACGAAACCATCTTCCCAAAAGTAAGAAAGTGCAAAACGGCAAAAGAGGTATGGGATACTTTGATGTTAATTGGTGAAGGTAACGAACAGGAAAAGGAAAACAAGCTCACCGTGGCCATGAAGAAGTTCGAGGACTTCAAGATGAAGCCAGGGGAGAGCATCGACAGCATGGAATCTCGTTTCATGAAGCTATCAATAGAGATCAGTGATCTCGAGAAGGAGATTCCACAAAAGGAGCTAAACCTGAAGGTCTTACGAGGCCTTACCAAGGAGTGGGAAATGAAGGTGATCACAATGCGTGATCACAGGGATTTGAAGAACACCACAACCGACCAACTGTTCAGAGATCTCAAAGCCTTCGAATTTGAGATGTTTCCGAGAGATGAGGACGTGGNNNNTTCATGAAGCTATCAATAGAGATCAATGATCTCGAGAAGGAGATTACACAAAAGGAGCTAAACTTGAAGGTCTTACGAGGCCTTACCAAGGAGTGGGAAATGAAGGTGATCACAATGCGTGATCACAGGGATTTGAAGAACACCACAACCGACCAACTGTTCAGAGATCTCAAAGCCTTCGAATTTGAGATGTTTCCGAGAGATGAGGACGTGGTGGACAGACGGAATGTGGCACTGGTTGCGGACCAACCAACCACCTCCTCAAGGTCAGATCCTAATCCCACTGATTTTTTATCTGACGAACAGTTTGCTTTCTTCATAAGAAAATTCAGGAAGTTCATGAAGAAGACACCGGAAAGCAATACAAGTTCACCTTCCTCCTCAAGAAGGAAAAATGAGAGATACACATCCAGAAGAATGGAGGAAGAAGATCAAGGTCTATGCTACAACTGCAGGAGACCAGGGCACTTCAAGGCTGAATGTCCTTACCCACCGGTAAGCAAGCATCAAGGCCAGGAAGGTAAGGATTCCAGAAGAAAAGAGGAATCCAGAGAGAAGCCAGCACAAAGTGGCTTCAAGGGAGATTCAAAGAAAAATTCACGCAGAAAGGCGCTTGTTGCTGAGGAATTTGAGAAGGCAATCGAGGAGTCCGAGACATCGAGCTCCAGTGACAGCAGCAGCAGCTCAGAGGATGAGAGGGGGCTCATCTGCTTATACACTACAGAAGAGGAGGATAAATGCTTGATGGCTATCAATAATGAGGTAACCTCCCCTTCTATATCTCGCTGCTCTATCTCTACTTCTCAATGTTCTTCGTTTGGAAGCGATGAGGATCCCTTCGAAACTATGGAATTGATCAGAAGGAACCTCAAAATCGCTAACAGCACTCATGCCAAAATCCGGGAAGAAAATAGCAAACTAACTGCTGAAAGAGATATGCTTAACAACGTCTCGAAAGAGAATTCGGAGCTAACTCTCAAAGTAAGCGAGTTAGAAGCCAAAGTAATCCTACTGGCTGAAGAGTGCAAAGCTCGAGAGACCAGAGAACTTAATCTTAGAAAGGTCATAGCATCATACACTAATTCCTCCAAAGCTATGGAGAAAATGGTAAATGATCACAGACCTACTAGTGATAGAACCGGTCTAGGGTTCCGTCAAAACTGTCTCTCGAGAGATAAACAGACCAATGGTTTGGAAACTTCAAATAATGGAGGATTTCAACCCAAACCAGACAATGGTCATAAAAGACCAACAGAAAAGACCAGAGTAGCTATTCATAAACCGTCCCTATACACCAGCAATGGAAAGCATAGGAAAGCTACGAAGAATGGCCGGGTAAACAATATCGAGAGATCACCTTGCTATCTCTCGCAAGGCCATTCCAAGTACAAAAGAAGCTACATTCCATATAATGCGCCTCAAGGCAAATATGGATGGTCTGAGATCCATAGAGTTAGGAACTCACGGATGGAGAAAGGCAGACTCTATCCATCTAGTGAGAATTGGTCATCGAATCATGATTTCTGGAAAAAACCTCACTTCCAGCAATTTCACATGACCAAACAGCGTATGAAAGGCATGGTGCATAAGCCAATCGAAAAATCTACACCTAAATTGATTTATGCACCAAAGAGGCCCAAAACTTGTGCTAGCATTCCTTATGATTATCAAACGTATAATGGCTACATTACACCTAGGCTTGGAGTAATGGGTCCAAGGTATAAATGGATGCCTAAACTTACTAACCAACCAGGACCCAAAGATTGGGTACCTAAATCTGCTTGATCTGCTTGCAGGACACCAGGGACATATGGTTCATTGACAGTGGATGTTCGAGACATATGACGGGAAACTTAACACTGCTAGAGAACATCCATCCTATCGAAGGTCCCCTGGTGACATTTGGAGACAACGAGAAGAAAGNTCACACAGAAAGGCGCTTGTTGCTGAGGAATTTGAGAAGGCAATCGAGGAGTCCGAGACATCGAGCTCCAGTGACAGCAGCAGCAGCTCAGAGGATGAGAGGGGGCTCATCTGCTTATACACTACAGAAGAGGAGGATAAATGCTTGATGGCTATCAATAATGAGGTAACCTCCCCTTCTATATCTCGCTGCTCTATCTCTACTTCTCAATGTTCTTCGTTTGGAAGCGATGAGGATCCCTTCGAAACTATGGAATTGATCAGAAGGAACCTCAAAATCGCTAACAGCACTCATGCCAAAATCCGGGAAGAAAATAGCAAACTAACTGCTGAAAGAGATATGCTTAACAACGTCTCGAAAGAGAATTCGGAGCTAACTCTCAAAGTAAGCGAGTTAGAAGCCAAAGTAATCCTACTGGCTGAAGAGTGCAAAGCTCGAGAGACCAGAGAACTTAATCTTAGAAAGGTCATAGCATCATACACTAATTCCTCCAAAGCTATGGAGAAAATGGTAAATGATCACAGACCTACTAGTGATAGAACCGGTCTAGGGTTCCGTCAAAACTGTCTCTCGAGAGATAAACAGACCAATGGTTTGGAAACTTCAAATAATGGAGGATTTCAACCCAAACCAGACAATGGTCATAAAAGACCAACAGAAAAGACCAGAGTAGCTATTCATAAACCGTCCCTATACACCAGCAATGGAAAGCATAGGAAAGCTACGAAGAATGGCCGGGTAAACAATATCGAGAGATCACCTTGCTATCTCTCGCAAGGCCATTCCAAGTACAAAAGAAGCTACATTCCATATAATGCGCCTCAAGGCAAATATGGATGGTCTGAGATCCATAGAGTTAGGAACTCACGGATGGAGAAAGGCAGACTCTATCCATCTAGTGAGAATTGGTCATCGAATCATGATTTCTGGAAAAAACCTCACTTCCAGCAATTTCACATGACCAAACAGCGTATGAAAGGCATGGTGCATAAGCCAATCGAAAAATCTACACCTAAATTGATTTATGCACCAAAGAGGCCCAAAACTTGTGCTAGCATTCCTTATGATTATCAAACGTATAATGGCTACATTACACCTAGGCTTGGAGTAATGGGTCCAAGGTATAAATGGATGCCTAAACTTACTAACCAACCAGGACCCAAAGATTGGGTACCTAAATCTGCTTGATCTGCTTGCAGGACACCAGGGACATATGGTTCATTGACAGTGGATGTTCGAGACATATGACGGGAAACTTAACACTGCTAGAGAACATCCATCCTATCGAAGGTCCCCTGGTGACATTTGGAGACAACGAGAAGAAAGGACGTACAAAGGCTGTTGGTGAAGTTCATAAAAATGAATTGGTGATCAAGGGGGTATCCTACGTTGAGGGGCTCAAATTCAACCTCCTTAGCACAAGCCAGTTCTGTGACAAGGGCTACAGAGTAATCTTCACCAAAGGCAAGTGCCAAATCATACAAGAGGAATCTCTCGAAGTCGTCCTGGAAGCAGCAAGGAAAGGAAACATGTACATAGTGGATTGGAGATCTGCCAAACCATCCCTATGTATGCTGGCAAGGAGCAAGGAAGACTTATGCTGGGATTGGCACAGTAAGCTTAGCCATCTGAACTTCAAAACTATCAACAAGCTTACTAAGAGGAACCTTGTGGAAGGACTGCCCAAAGTGACGTTTCGAAAGGATAAGATATGTGAGGCATGTCAACGCTGCAAACAGATCAAATCCTCTTTCAAAAGCAAAGCCGAGACATCATCCACTAGACCATTAAGTCTACTTCACATGGACTTATTTGGACCGGTGGATCCACCCAGCATGAGAGGAAGAAAGTACANAGAAGAGGAGGATAAATGCTTGATGGCTATCAATAATGAGGTAACCTCCCCTTCTATATCTCGCTGCTCTATCTCTACTTCTCAATGTTCTTCGTTTGGAAGCGATGAGGATCCCTTCGAAACTATGGAATTGATCAGAAGGAACCTCAAAATCGCTAACAGCACTCATGCCAAAATCCGGGAAGAAAATAGCAAACTAACTGCTGAAAGAGATATGCTTAACAACGTCTCGAAAGAGAATTCGGAGCTAACTCTCAAAGTAAGCGAGTTAGAAGCCAAAGTAATCCTACTGGCTGAAGAGTGCAAAGCTCGAGAGACCAGAGAACTTAATCTTAGAAAGGTCATAGCATCATACACTAATTCCTCCAAAGCTATGGAGAAAATGGTAAATGATCACAGACCTACTAGTGATAGAACCGGTCTAGGGTTCCGTCAAAACTGTCTCTCGAGAGATAAACAGACCAATGGTTTGGAAACTTCAAATAATGGAGGATTTCAACCCAAACCAGACAATGGTCATAAAAGACCAACAGAAAAGACCAGAGTAGCTATTCATAAACCGTCCCTATACACCAGCAATGGAAAGCATAGGAAAGCTACGAAGAATGGCCGGGTAAACAATATCGAGAGATCACCTTGCTATCTCTCGCAAGGCCATTCCAAGTACAAAAGAAGCTACATTCCATATAATGCGCCTCAAGGCAAATATGGATGGTCTGAGATCCATAGAGTTAGGAACTCACGGATGGAGAAAGGCAGACTCTATCCATCTAGTGAGAATTGGTCATCGAATCATGATTTCTGGAAAAAACCTCACTTCCAGCAATTTCACATGACCAAACAGCGTATGAAAGGCATGGTGCATAAGCCAATCGAAAAATCTACACCTAAATTGATTTATGCACCAAAGAGGCCCAAAACTTGTGCTAGCATTCCTTATGATTATCAAACGTATAATGGCTACATTACACCTAGGCTTGGAGTAATGGGTCCAAGGTATAAATGGATGCCTAAACTTACTAACCAACCAGGACCCAAAGATTGGGTACCTAAATCTGCTTGATCTGCTTGCAGGACACCAGGGACATATGGTTCATTGACAGTGGATGTTCGAGACATATGACGGGAAACTTAACACTGCTAGAGAACATCCATCCTATCGAAGGTCCCCTGGTGACATTTGGAGACAACGAGAAGAAAGGACGTACAAAGGCTGTTGGTGAAGTTCATAAAAATGAATTGGTGATCAAGGGGGTATCCTACGTTGAGGGGCTCAAATTCAACCTCCTTAGCACAAGCCAGTTCTGTGACAAGGGCTACAGAGTAATCTTCACCAAAGGCAAGTGCCAAATCATACAAGAGGAATCTCTCGAAGTCGTCCTGGAAGCAGCAAGGAAAGGAAACATGTACATAGTGGATTGGAGATCTGCCAAACCATCCCTATGTATGCTGGCAAGGAGCAAGGAAGACTTATGCTGGGATTGGCACAGTAAGCTTAGCCATCTGAACTTCAAAACTATCAACAAGCTTACTAAGAGGAACCTTGTGGAAGGACTGCCCAAAGTGACGTTTCGAAAGGATAAGATATGTGAGGCATGTCAACGCTGCAAACAGATCAAATCCTCTTTCAAAAGCAAAGCCGAGACATCATCCACTAGACCATTAAGTCTACTTCACATGGACTTATTTGGACCGGTGGATCCACCCAGCATGAGAGGAAGAAAGTACACTCTTGTGGTAGTAGATGACTACACAAGATTCACCTGGACCGTGTTCTTAACCAAGAAAAGCGAGACAAAAGTTGCCCTACCAAATCTTTTGAAGCAAGTTCAAGTTGAAAAGGATGTCTCGATACTAAAGATTCGGTCAGATCAAGGTGGAGAGTTCGTTAATCAAGTTATCGAGAGCTACTGCAACGAGAACGGTATTCATCATCAGTTGTCAGCTGCTCGAACGCCTCAATAGAACGGGGTTGCTGAAAGAAGGAACAGAACTCTCAAGGAAGCTGCAAGGACCATGCTCTCGCAAGCCAACATATCTCAAGGATTTTGGGCAGAAGCAATCAACACAGCGTGCTATACCCAAAATTGGTCCTTGATCGTGAAAGGAGTTGGAAAGACTCCATATGAGTTGTGGAATGGAAGAAAACCGAATGTAAGCTACTTCCACACATTCGGGTGCAAATGCTATATCCACAACAATGGGAAGACTCAGCTAAGGACTTTTGATGAAAAGGCTGATGATGGAGTATTTCTAGGATACTCATCGACAAGTAAAGCATTCAGAATCTTCAACAAGCGGAGATTGGTGGTTGAAGAATCCATACATGTCTCTTTTGATGATAGAACATCAACAGATCAACCACCAAAGTCAGTGGAAGCAGCTGAGGAAGCTCAGTCGGAGTCAATCGAGAGATTAAACTCACCTCTCGATGGGAAGAAACCGATAGTTTGAGACGTAGCGGAACTTCAGTCAGAATCAGATGATGAAGAGCATACCAAGGAGAAAGCTCCTAACTCAGTTGATCCGATCCAGATCATAGATGCTCAACCCACATCTCAACCTTCAACGGAAGTATCAACTGAGGAGCCACAACCCGACCTAAGATGGCTGAGAAGTCACCCTGCGGATCAAGTGATTGGAGATGTACGTGACAGAGTTCGGACCAGATCAGCATACAGAGAAAGCATGTTTGCTTGCTTTCTATCGCAAATAGAGCCTAAGGTGATCGATGAGGCTCTATGTGATCCAGATTGGGTGCAAGCCATGCAAGAGGAACTTCATCAGTTTGAACGGAACGATGTTTGGGAACTAGTTTCGAGACCTCATCATCAGAATGTCATTGGTACAAAGTGGGTTTTCAGAAACAAGATGAATGAGGATGGAGTCATTGTTAGGAACAAGGCCAGACTTGTCGCCAAAGGCTATTGTCAGGAGGAAGGAATAGATTTTGATGAAACCTTCGCTCCAGTGGCACGTCTCGAAGCCATACGCATCTTTCTCGCATATGCCGCCTTCAAAGACTTTAAAGTATATCAAATGGATGTCAAGAGCGCTTTTCTGAACGGACTTCTCGAAGAAGAGGTGTACGTTGAACAACCTCCGGGTTTCTTGAAGGACGTGGGAGCTGACAAAGTATACAAATTGAAGAAGGCACTTTACCGCTTAAAACAAGCTCCGAGAGCTTGGTATGATACCTTATCTTCTTTTCTACTTCAGTGTGGGTTCACCAAAGGCCTAGTGGACAAAACACTGTTTAGAATTAAGGATGAGGATCACATCTTATTGGTGCAAATCTATGTGGACGATATCATTTTTGGAAGCACCAATCCAGACTTGTGCGAGAAGTTCTCCAGGTTGATGAAAGGGAAGTTCGAGATGAGCATGATGGGAGAACTCAACTACTTCCTTGGATTACAAGTGAGACAGCTTAAGGAAGGTATCTTCATCAATCAGGAGAAATACACCAAGGATCTGCTCAGAAAATACAATATAGAAGGGAAATCCTCAGTCAAAGTACCCATGGGAACCTCTCTACGTATCGATGTCGACAGTGAAGGTCTAGAGGTCGATCAAACTACATATCGAGGTATCATCGGATCTCTTCTTTATTTAACTGCTAGTAGACCAGATATATCCTTTGAAGTAGGTGTATGTGCTAGATTTCAGGCAAGTCCTAAGGAAAGTCACTTAAATGCATCTAAAAGGATCCTTAGATATCTCAAAGGTACGCAAAGTGTTGGACTTTGGTATTCGAGAGGTGGATCTTTCGAACTTACGGGTTATTCAGATGCGGACTTTGCCGGTTGCAAAATAGATCGAAAGAGCACATCAGGGACATGTCAGTTTCTAGGTGGAAGACTTGTCTCATGGTTTAGCAAGAAACAGCATTCGATAGCTACAAGTACCGCTGAGGCAGAATATGTAGCAGCTGGAAGTTGCTGTGCTCAGGTTTTATGGATGAAGCAACAACTACGGGATTATGGTGTTGAATGTAAAGAGGTTAAGATCATGTGTGACAACACCAGTGCTATAGCTATTACTCAGAATCCAGTGTTACATTCAAGGACAAAACACATTGATATCAAGTATCACTTCATCAGAGACCATGTTGAGAAAAAGGATATAACTTTGGAATATGTTGCAACTGAGGAGCAACTAGCAGATATTTTCACAAAAGCATTATGTGAAAATAGATTTTCTCAACTAAGGTTAGAATTGGGAATGATAGAATTGGGATGAATGATCAAATCTTATCTTTTTGTATTTAGTGCCATGAACTGTTTCGCATGTGAGGAGCGGTTTCATCAACTTTATGGCAGCTTTGGAGTTACACAGCATTGAATGGTCATTTATATTGCATCCCGTGACTCAACAGTGGTAACTTTTTGGGCTATAAATAGAGGGTTTTCTTCAGCAGTTTATGTCATCGACTTCTTCATGGAGAAGAAGAAAGGAAAAGACGATGTACCGTTCTGGTATAGGGGGAGAAAATCAGCAACGAAGTCCAAAGATTTTCAAGGAGAAAACTATCCAGAATCAACGAAGGGTGAACAGATTGCGGAGCTTCCTGATAATCCAAGCAAGCATCCTATTCCCATCCAAGGTGAATGGATCCCCAAATGCGAGGAGATCCACAACGATGGGATACTGGAGTCAGGAGAAGAGTCTTGCACAAGTGGGACTCCTACCGCTGCACTTTCTGGAAAAGAACCTCCCTCAACCAAATGGAGAACCAAGGGAAAGGGAGATGAAGCCTGTGAGGAAGGCAGCAGCGGAGAGAAGAACAAGAAGGGGAGTAGCCACCTCTAGTTCTGTTAATAGGAGAAATAGGACTTTAGATGGCTAGTTCCTGTTCTAACGATAGATTCCTATTAGGCTATCCAAGGCCAAACAAAAGTTTCTATGGAATCTAATAGGATATTGATTCATATGTAATGTTTTCGAAAATCACTAAATGAACTTAAGGAAATGTTCCAAGTGATAGCTTTTGATGAATCAATCTTGTCTCCGTATCGCAATCTGTGTTCGAAAGGTAGTTCGAGAGGTACATGTTCAGTTTGCCTTTTTGTGTTATATCTCGAAGAAGGGTAGTTCGAGAGATCACTTCGAAAGATATCAAACTGACTATCTACGTATCTCTAAATGGAGGAATAAGGAGGGTTAGGGATCGATCACTCAGGGGGAAGATCCTTAACCACAGGAATGCTTAGATGGAGGAATAAGGAGGTTTAGGGATCAATCACTCAGGGGGAAGATCCTTAAACTAGCAAAGTCGAGAGTTTACCTTCGAGAGGTAAAACTAATGAGCTCAACGGATATATGGGGAATGGCTAACTTTGGACATTAATGTTAGCCACGTGGTCTTCGGTTACTGACGGTTTTCCGCTCTTAAAGGCATTACCTTGATAAGTGGGAGCATGCTTATATAAATATCATCTCTTTATATCCCACTATCCAAAACCGTATTATATCTTACCAAAATACCCTTACCATATCTTACATACATAACCGTTATAAAGGGTATTTCTGACTTTTAAATTCTTTTAAATTAACCGGGATCCCTTTTTCGGGTCAAGCTCTCAACCCTACCCATATATCCAACCCGAATCCACATGATATAAAAGCCAAACCCTTCTTCCTTACCCGGATTCAAGCTCAAACCGAATACCCAAAACCCCTAAATCCTAAACACTGTACACATTCCCTCCAAAACCTCAAATCTTTCAACTATGGCATCCGAATCCTCCACATCAACCTCATCTTCCGACGCATATCAGAGGGAGTTGCGACACATTCGCACTCAGATCAAACAAGTCAAGGCGGGGAGTATCCTTGACAAAAACGGCTTCATCACCCACTCATCAAATCCAAAGATGGCGGAGAAAGTCCTGAAAAAGTTTGAGAAGGCAGGACTTATGAAATACATGACACACGACTACCAAACCATTCATGAACTCGACTTCACTGAATGGTTCACGAATGCCAAGGTCACGAAGGGCAAAATAGAGAGTCGGTTCAATGAGATTGATATCACGACCTCTGTTGGTGACCTCAGAGCGGCATTCGACTTCGCGACATCGGAGGAAGCAGTCTAGCACCTCTCGGATTACGACTTGGACAAGCAAGTTTTTTGGAATAAAATCCGACTGGAGACTGCACCGCCCAGAGCATCCTTGCCCTCCGCAAGTTCCACCTAAAGGAGAGGTTTGCTCTTGCTGCCGACCTTATAATGAAATTCCTGCTCGGCAAGGTGTCTGGAACTGACGAAATCAATCTGGATATCCTCAAAATCCTCCACGCCATCTGGAACAACAACAAAATGGACTGGGCACATATCATCTTCAATTTTCTTCAACAGCAGGTGCAAAGCTCAGTCTCCAACACCAACCTGACGATCAGTAAAAAGGTTGGTTTCGGTTTTGTTGTTCAATATCTTCTAAGTTTGAAGGGCTTAGAACTGAGGGAAGGGCGAGAGATTCATCGGAATACCTATATGGGTAGGACGAAATCTCAAGCTCCAAAGGCTAAAGGTGTTAAGGGTGCACCTTCTCCCTCGAAGCCTAAGGGAAGGGGCAAAAGGAAAGCCCCAGCCAAGGAGAAGGAATCTGATGATGAGCCTCTGGATACCCTGGTCAAGAGGGTTGCCTTGCCAAAGAGGGCTAAAAAGGCCAAAACTATCACTCAAATTCGAGAGGTAACACCCTCAGCTATCCAAGTACCATTCGAAGACAGGGCACAGGCCCAGGGGGAACCTCATGCTACACTGGCCGCTGAGGTTGAGAGAGTGCCCCCTATCCGATCCATCTCAGACGAAATGTTTGTTGCTCTGAATGATGATGGTGCTGGCTGTGCTGATGAATCCTTGGCTATACCTCGAGAGGAAGTTCGAGAGATTGAAGGTACTGGGATCAGTGATCCAGTACAGACAGAAGTTGAGGAACCACGAGAGGTGGTTCGAGAGGTAACAGTGGAAGCTGCATCGGCAACAGAAATCCTATCTGCTGGATCTCATGACTTTAATGATGATGCTACTACTCAGTTAGATCGCCGTGGTGAAAGATGCCTCTGACTTCTCCAGGTTCTTCGATGGATAAACTGGAGAACAGGCCCTTTTGATCAACTGATTGCACAAGCAGCAGATATGGTGGCTGAGGAGGACTTTGCTTTAAATTGGTTAAACCTCACTGCAATCCCAGCCAATGAACTTCTGAATCTTGCCCATGAGATGCACGTAACCAGGAGAAATCTTGGTCGATCTGACAAGGGAAAGGGCATAGCTGTTGATGCGCAAGAAGCTGAAGCCGAGCCTGTAGTGGATCCTGAATTAGAAGCTCAATTTCAAGAAGATATCAGGCTCGCCACTGCATTATCCTTGGGACATCAAGTAGAGGATACGAGAGGTCCAGGAGAGACCTCTGGGATTGCTCGAGATGATTCTGAGAACCCAAAACCAACAACCGCAATCCCCTTGTCCCAAGTAGATTTCTCTGCTCTGGACGAACAGGTAGCAGTTTTGAGAGGTGAATCCGAGACCTCTGAAGCACTTGAGGTGGCTCCTAACACTGTTCTTCTTTTGCCACCACCTGAGTCCACACCCTCGAATGACACCGATGAAGCACAGACAATTCAAGAGGGTGACATACCGTTGCTCCAACTCCCAGGTTTTCCCATCGATACGGAAAGAGAAAGGTGGAGTGCACCAGCTGCTCCTGAAACAATAGTGATTCCTGACTCACCTGAGCAAGATGAGGTACAATCTGATGAGCAACGAGAGCAAAATGTCCCAAGTCCTGCTGGTTCGAGAGGTACTGAGGAGGACGATGCGACCATCGAAGGTGGAAACAGGGAAGCACCTGTCGACACTTCGTCTCCAACCCCACCAGCAGATGACCAAGTTCCCAGCACTGGTTCGAGAGGTGACGCTGAGGGGGAACTTCTATTGGATGGAAACCGGGAAGCGTCCAATACCGAAGAACCCTCCCTGGCTGATCCAATCTCAACAGTCGCTGAAGCTAAGGCTCCAGGTTCGAGAGGTGAAGAGCAAGAAGTGATCCATCCCTCAGGTGGAAACCGGGAAGCGCCTGACATGGAGCTACCTTCGCGCTCTGAACCCAGTGTCCCTGCGACCCCTCAGAAACTCAATCGAGAGGTGGACTCGCGAATGCAAGTCATGGGTGGAAATCTGGAAGCACCCAAGTCCCCTCCGACTACAGGTACTTCTTCTCCTTCAACTTCTGATTATGATCAAAAGGCCGAACAAGCTTTCATTGGCGAGGTGCGTCAATTCATGGCCGATCACTCTCAGAAGATGGCTCAGATTGAGCGCATACTGACCGTTGTTCGCAACGCTGCAATGCCTGCGGCTGGCACAAGTGAATCTCAAGCTAGCCATGACGAACTTCTCGAACAGGCAGTATGGGCTGAGGATGCAGCACGGAAAGCTGCAGATGAAGCTGCTGTAGCTCGAGCAGAGCTGAATTAGCTGAGATATGGGCAGAGCTTCGAGCCTTCCAATATTCCAGTGAACTTCGACAGGACGTGATGAAAGCACTACTCGATGATCTGTCGAACCAAGTGCCTGCCCAACTTCAAGCACTTTTCGAAGGCATGTCCACCCTCCTTTCCCGAGCCGATGATGCCACCAAGGGGGAAAATAATACTCATAATACTCAGGGAAGGACATCAACAACTAGCAAGAAAAGGGCAGCAAGTGAACCAGCTGGACCTCCTCCAAAAGTTCCAAAGTCATTGAGCAAACAACTGGAGGAAGCGAAAAGAGCAGAAATCTTAAGGGTCCAGCATACACTGGAAATGGAAAGAAGGAGACAAGAAGACAGAGAAAGGAGAAGAAAAAGACAAGAACAACAAACGGCCAAAGAGAAGAGAGATGAGCAATTTATGAAAAACTTTAAGTCAGGGTTCAAAGAAGACTCAACTGAGTACCTCAATGGAATCATAGTAAGTCTTCTTGCTAAAACTGACTTATCTCTTCATAGCGGCCTTAATCCTCTGGAATGCATCGAATGGTAGAGAGATGGGGTGATTGAAGGCAGCTTCATAGGTGAAGCTTTTATCAATTACCTTCACCTGGACATATCAGATAAATATCTAGAGCAGGTGAACTCCAAGGACCCCATCAAGACACGAGCAGCCATAAACGAGAAGAGGAAAGCAGACAAGCAGTAAGCTCTCGATGTCTACATGCATTCGAAATTCATGTTGTTCTTTATCTTCTTTCTTTTCTGCTATTTCATGTAAAACATTCCCTTATATTAATGTACATATCTTTTGCTGGGGGTGTTGCGTGAGTTCTTATTTCATGTTTTAGCAGATTAGCTCACTTGTCAAACTTACCGTATGCGCTGAAAATAAAATCAATGATCTTTTCTTGCTAATCAGGCATACAAGTATAAGTGTTGGCATCATCAAAAAGGGGGAAATTGTTAGGAACATAATGTATTAGGTTTTGATGATACCAAAATGTATTTTAGAATCCCCTAAGTCTCGAAAGATAGGAATCAATGTAAGTTCGACAAGTAAACTAAGAGCGAAAATACAACCGGGTAACTTGAGCTCAACTCGGAAAATATTTAAGCTTAAGGTAAACTTGTGTGAACATCTTAGAAAATCTCGTGTTGTAATCTTATAGATAGATCAGAAGAAGGCACGGGACAACACTGGAGGAATAAGGGTCTGCGAGACATCAACTAAGTCGCGAGACATAAGCACAGTTCGAGAGGTAGGACCTCTCGATACAACAACCCAGTTCGAGACATAAGCAGAGTTCGAGAGATAGATCTCTCGATACATGGGGATCAAGACATCAAACAATCGAGACATCAATTTTGGTCTCGATAAACTGACATTTCTCCAAAAGGCTGAATGACGGTCAGGAAGCATGAATAAAGTTTGGAGAAGAAGAATATCATGGAGATAAAATATTAAGGAGGTGCCAGAAGTGGATGCCACATCAGAATTCCACAACAAACGGATAGAAGGTGCACTAATCCAAAGTCAGTCTTATTCCCTAGAACGAGGATCAATGGGAATTTAAAAAGAGTAACTTTTACCAAAAGTAGCAAGTGGAGCATGGACTCAAGAAAGTGGATTATGGAATATCCACTACCAAACAAAAGGTTCAAGTTACAAGACCACCACTCCATGAAAAATGCTGAAAAGATGCAAGACCCATACACAGCATGGGAGACAAATTTCAAACGGAATAATTTTCCCTCCAACGGAATTATTCCTTAACTCTCATATAAAAAAGGACGTGAAGACACAAGTTAAAGGAAGGGGAAGTTTTCGTCAGAGGAACTGAGTTCATTATGAAAATCTTAAGAGGTGTCTATTTCAAACGTTCAAGTGCCTGTGCTCAATCCGGAATATCATCCTGATATTCAAAATAGCGAGAGAACACATCTTAGTGTTTGAGAGAGTTACAAAGCTTAAACTGCTATACATCTAGAAGGTGACCGAAGCAGCTCTACATCGAAGTTGATTCAACGATAGCTTTTGGTCAGATTGGAGCTTGTTACACTCAACTGTGACAACCAAAGGTCCTTGCTTTGGATTAAGCAAGAAGAGGCGGAGTAACCTGGCAGCTGTCTAGTGAAGATCCTGAGGCTTGAGGCGGGCTTGGTGATCAAAGCTCAAGTGCTCGATAGGTGGAGTAACAAGAAGCGGGGCGAAAAACCTGAGGCTTGAGGCGGGCTTCGTGATCAAAGCTCAAGTGCTCGACATTGTATTAAAAAGGGAAGTTTTAGTTCAATCCTTCCAGGGAGTTTCTGGAAGAAGAGTGGACGTAGGCGGGTTGGCCGAACCACTTAAAAATCTCTCTCGCATCTACTTTCTGTCTTTATCTCTCGATCTAACTCTCGAATTGCACTGCATATAATCACACCTCTCGAACTAACTCAAACTCGTGCTAACTAAAAGGGGATAACTTTTCCGCTGCGCATAAAACTTTGTCTTCATCTTGTGAGGTATCGGACCTAAACATCCTAAGTCCAATACACACGAGAATTCGAAAAAGATTTGCAAAATCTTATACAAGTCTATTCACCCCCCCCCTCTAGACTTGTACCCCATCCCCTTGGGACCAACAGGTGCACATAGGTCGCAACCAGGTGCATGAATGTTAACAAAGTAAATTACTTGCACAAGTGCAAGTAAAATGTATTGCGGATGCAAGTAAAATGTATTACAGGTGCAAGTGAATTGTACAGTGAGTATCAATACTAAGTGCACCTAATGTTATAACTAGGTGCAACCTATGTTATAACTATGTGCAACCTATGTTATAATTAGGTGCACCTAGGTTGCACCCAGGTGCATGAATATTAACAAGGTAAATTACTTGCATTTGTAAGTGAAAGTATTTGCGAAAATAGGTGCATGAATATTAACAAGGTAAATTACTTGCATTTGTAAGTGAAAGTATTTGCGAAAATAGGTGCATGAATATTAATAAGGTAGATTACTTGCACTTGTAAGTGAAAATAGGTGCGAAAATAGGTGCACTTTTAAGTGAAACTAGGTGCAATTTTAAATAAAACTAGGTGCACTTTTAAGTGAAACTAGGTGCACCAAAGTTCCAGTTATTTACGAAAATGCCACCGCGTCATTTTTTTAAAATTGCATATGATTCGTTGATCTGGACACGTGGAAGGTTGTGGAGCGTTCTCATTTCTTACTTGGGCGACAATTCGCATGGGAGTGCAACCCTATATATATATATATATATATATATATATATATATATATATATATATATATATATATATTATTAATAAAATATTTTATTAGTATATTTGGCTACTGCCAGTGGGCAGTAACCATTTAATTTTTTAAAAAATATTTTCCGGTTTCGGAATCATAGGAACCTTAACCGGAGGTTCCGGTTAAGAACCGAAACCGTACGGGCGGTTCCGGTTCCGATTTGGTTTGAACAGTGCACGGTTCGAACCAAACCATAGTCATGGCTACTTTTACCGCTGCCCCCTTTATAGCTTCCTCTGTTTCATTTTGTTTCTTCTTCCTAATTCATTTTTGGAGAATTGTCAGCATGTATTTGGTTGAAGGATCTTACCTTTCTTGCTTTGCTGAAAATACTACCTCCATAGTCTAAAGTTTCTTCAATTTTGAATAAGCTGCCATATTAGTAAGTAAAAACTAATCCCCAATTTGCTTTTTGGACATAAACTTACTCCAATTCAAATGCCAGCAATAACAATTAAAAATAACAATGATAGTAGGAGGAGGCAGCATCCGCCTCTTTCCAAATCGAAAAGAGGCGACATCCGCTTCCTTTTGTTTTGGAAGTTAGCAGCGTTGCCTCCTTCCGTTATGGAAAGAGGCAGTATCCGCCTCCTTCCATTATAGAAGGAGGTAGCATCCGCCTCCTTCCAGATCGGAAGGAGGCGACGCCCACCTCCTTGTGTACTGAAATGTGGCAGCGTTGCCTCCTTCTGTTATGGAAGGAGGCAACATCCGCCTCCCTCCTGGAAGGAGGTGATGTCTACCTCGTTTCGTTCTGGAAGGTGGCAACATTGCCTAATGGAAGGAGGCTGGGGCAGTAACGTTTAACCTCCTTCCAGATCATAAGAGGGCTACAAATAGAGCTGTCGAAACGGGCCGGTGGGCCTCGCCCCGCCAAAGCCCGCTAAAGCCCGCCATATGGCGGGGGCGGGCTAAAAAACCCGCCAAAATACGGACCTATGGGAGGTCGGCCCACCCCGTCCCACTTTAAGCCCGCGGGCCTTGGCGGGGGCCCGTCAAATTTTAAAATTTTAAATTTAAATAAAAAAACTAATACGTGTATACTAAAATAATTTGAATATTTTAAACATATATTAATGCAGTTGTAAAGTTTTAAACACAATAATAACAAATAAATAATCAAATATATAATAATGTATTAATCTAGAAGTAAATAACAAATACTAAATTATTTTTAACTTCATATACATGTATATATATATATATATATATATATATATATATATTATAGTATACTGTAAACGTAAAAAAAAATATTTTAATAATTTTTTTATAATTGAATTTAGCTTATAGTATACTATATATATTACTGTTGCGTTTTATTTTAATAATTTTTTTATTATAGATTTGGCAGGCCCCCACCGGCCCGCAAAGCCCGCCCCGCCAAACCCGCGGGTTAAGCGAGGGCGGGCCAAAAAAGCCCACCAAAATATGGGTCCAAAATATTAAGGCCCGCCCCTCCCTTTTCGCAGGGCGGGACGGGCTAAGCCCATTTTGACAGCTCTAGCTGCAAACATCGCCGGCCGACTAAAAGTAAATATAAATTAAAACTATTTAAGCTATTTGTATGTTTGTATGTTAGTAGCAGAAGTCTTTTTAAACAACATGATGTTATTTAAAAATGGTCTTCAACATGCTGTTATTTAAAAATGGTCTTAAAGTGTGCGACCTTGAAGAATTTTTGTTAAAAATATTGAAATATAAAGGATCTTTTGTTACAAAAATGAAACAACAGAAAAGAAAAATAAATACAAAATTATATATACTTAACTTCACTCTGGGGATCTTATCCTAGTAATTTTGCAAGTTCATATACTCTCAGCCCAGAATTGAAATTCTCTTCTCTACTACCTTTCACTATCCTATCTTTTACCTGTTAAAAATAAAATTAAATTGTTGGAAAAAATAGCACAAAATGACATTTTTAGTAGCTATTTTGTGGTACAAATATATGTGGGGTCCACTTTCGATCTGGGTCAGGTCAAAGTGGATTCGGGCTCTTTGTAGTTAGACGAAGAGATTGATATATAGTACGCACAAAATGGATAATGGGTGAATGAGAAATTGGTTCTCTAAGTTGACCCATTTGAGTTGGAAAATGGTGGAAAAACTTTGAAGTAAGCTTTTGTCCCACATTAGTTTGGGAAGTGGGTTTGCACCACTATTTATACAAGAGCCTTTCTAAGGCTTAGTGAATTGTATAGCATAGAGGCTCTCTCTCGCGCACAGGGGGTGCAAATCAAATCCCAAAATGAGCCCGAAAAGGCTTGACTCGTGTGCGCCAGCACCTGCGGGCATGAATGTCGTCCGGAAAATTGGAAAATTGGCTAGCCTTGCGGGCTTAGTTGTGCCGAATTTTTCTTAACATTTTTCAGGTAAGATGAGGACTTGGTAACAAGAGGACTTGAGGACACACACTAAAAACAACGAACTGTTTTCTCTCTCGAAACTCTGCTTCTACTCCTTTCTCTAAACTGCGTTCATACTGTTGCTCTAGTTCGCTGGGTTCATCAGTTTGGGTGCTCAAACTGTGAATCGTAACACGTTTTATCCTGGGAAACCTAGGCTACAACACTCCTAGCACTTTTGGGAGGTAGCAAATAAGCTTTTAAGGAAAGAGTGCTTCGCTCGACCCGTGTTAATACTTTCCAGATTATCCTTTCGTTCTTATCATTGTTATTATCCCAGAAATATTATTTTCGTAGTAATATTTCCTAACAGTCTTAAAACCTTATTCCTTTCTGTTTTTGTCTCTAATTTCCTCGAAGAAATGGAGAACCCTGCTTTGCCAGTTCACAATGAGAACAAAAATGTTGTTGAGAACAACAATGGTGGGAATAGCAATAATGTTGCCCAATCCCAGACTCCACCAGTGAATGTTGGTTCACAAGACGGTGGGAGCATCGAGGGGTACATCCCCACGATGCAGGTACCTACGGTACCAAATGGATCGGCTATTAGTCACGGAGGATCGAGTGGCGTGATCACTACATGGTCCGAGGACTGTGGTAGTGTGACCAACTACTTCGATCATAATCGAGGGAAGGCCAAGCGAAAGCTTAGTCCTGAACAAGATTATGTGAAGAAGGCGAAGGGTCACTAAGAAGCTAACCGTCATCCTGGTGAAAAGGTTGAGGATAACTTCGCTAGGATTAATGGATACGGTGGATGGTTGGACGAGTGAGGTCACAACCAGATTCCATTAATACCCGATGTGATGTGATGAGACCACCCTGAGGGAGTGGACTGCTAATCAAATGGAACGAGGCACATGGTGTGAAGGACTACTACGAGATAGGAATTAGGAAGTTTATTTCCAATGTAATCTCCTATCTAGTTAAATTTATTTTAATAAATTTGTAGTAGTATCCTTGTAATGCATTTTTAATTTATTGATTAAAAATATGTATGTTCCATTGATATTATTGAATCACGAAATACATGCAATTATTTTATGAAATAATGTTTGATGTATGATTCAATATATATATATATATATATATATATATGCTTTGTGCATATGTAGCATTTTTTAGAAATGCTAAAATGGTTAATGACCTTAACGAAATGTAACAAGTATGTTACATGATTG
Organism: Ipomoea triloba; assembly: GCF_003576645.1. NCBI lineage: Eukaryota > Viridiplantae > Streptophyta > Magnoliopsida > Solanales > Convolvulaceae > Ipomoea > Ipomoea triloba. The sequence goes on from NC_044918.1 coordinate 32,017,576, forward strand.
AAATCACGTAAAGAACCTCGGTTCTAGATTTCAAAGGAAATCACTTTGTCAAAATTAGGATAGCAACATCCAATACAAATATACGAGATAACAAATCCACAACCAAGATACCAACTGAATCACAACTTCCACAGAATAATCACAAAGGAACCAACCAAACCGACATAACAAGGAATAATCGATACCAACTGAGGTATAACCTCAACCCAATAACCACAAAGACAAATCAACCATTATACCAAAGGTAGGCACCAAACCACCACCCCCAAATCACAATAATAACCATAAGACCAATCACCATATCCATAATACAACACGGAGGCAATAAGCCCAACTACGGAGGCATACAAGCCCGTCATTACAGAGGCACACAAGCCCATTATCATAGAGGTACCGAATTCCCAATCATAGAGGCACACGGGCCCAATTACGGAGACATACAATGCCCTAACAATACCAACCACCAAATAGTCCATAATTCCACTAACCAAATCCTAAGGTTACCAAAGATTCAACAAGATAAGAAATGCTCATAAGGACTCAAGATCTCCACATACCAACTCAGATTCACCCACAAGAATCACCCACCAACAGTGTACATCTCTCAATATGAACACAGTGCATACTCAGGATAATAATCAAGGAATAACCCAATGATACTAACTTAAGAGATCAAGATAAATGTCCAAAGATCATGAATAAATACTCAAGAATCAAGGTGAAATACTCAACAAGATGCTCAATACACATCCCAGAATAAAAAGGAATCAAACAGAGTTTCGAGACCTCAAAACAGACACTGGATCAAAATACCAATTGAACTAACGGAACACAGCGGCGGAACGACTTGGCCCGCTGGACTGCACAGCAAGAAAACATGGAAGAGGTTCACGGTACTCACCTCTCCGCCACACCTTTCCGCCCTTACACTTACGGAACACATTGGCGGGACACATTATACCGCCAATGTGCACCGTAAGTGCACTCCAACTCACAGATTCCAGAATCGGAACAAAACACACGATGAACCATTCCAGAATACAAATCATGCTCAGAATACACAGATTACACATCTCAGAAGCAAATAAATCACGGAATCCATAACAAGAATTACTCATACACACCTAGATACAAAGGATGATGAACACAAGTCCAACAATCCACAAATAAAGGTTCACAGACCATCAAACAAGGCTATAACCCCAAGAAATTCACAAGATTCCAACACCAAATCATATATATAGATCATGAGTGAAAATAGGTTTAGTGAGACATAGATGGTTACCTCTTGGAGCTCTTCTCAACCAAGCAATCCTCAATACACCTCACAAGGCACCACCTCCTTCTTGATCATCTTTTTCCCAAGAAAGATCCCCAAAAGAATATAATGAGAACTTATAAAAGACTATGAAAACATGATGAGAAATGATATCTTCCTAAGGAGAAATACTTACCCAAGTGCTATAGACCTTAAAAGAGCAATCTTGACTTGAAATCTTGAAGGATGAAGTGTAGTATATGCTTAGGGTTCTTAGAGGTGAAAGAGTAGGAAGAAATGTATTTTGCAGGAAAAGGAAAGAGCTAGGGGTTGGAAGTACAAGACTTTTTATATGAGTAGGGAAAATCATTACATACACAATATATGTATCATATTAGGGTATTAAAATAAGACATGGGCTTATTTATAAGAAATGGGTCATCCATACCCAATATCAATTTAATGAATATAAATATGGTCCTTCCAATGATTGGGCCATTACATAATTAATATACTTGTAAGGAATAGAAAGGGTCCAATTAAAGAACATCCCTTACAAAATTAATTCAAGGAAATTGGGCCTTGGATTAAATAAATAATTCCGGGTGGGAAATATATTTCTATAAAAAGGTCGGAGCCCAATTAAATTAAATTAATTACACGGTAGAATTAATTACCGGGTTTTAAGGCTTGAATTAAATACGGGGTATTACAATAGCAAATAAGGTTTTAAGGAAAGAGTGCTTCGCTCGACTCGTGTTAACCCTTTCCAGATTATCCTTTCGTTCTTATCATTGTTATTATCCCGGAAATATTATTTCCATAGTAATATTTCCTAACGATCTTAAAACCTTATTCCTTTCTGTTTTTGTCTCTAATTTCCTCGAAGAAATGGAGAACCCCGCTTTGCCAGTTCACAAGGATTTAATCTACAAAAGATTAATCCCACTGCTACTAGTAAGAAACTAGTATAAGGGATTTAAACTACGAAAGATTAAATCCCACCACGAACTTGGTACGAAACCAAGAACAAAATTTATATAATAGTATATAAACGAGAAAGGGTTTCTAACCTTAGGTTTAACCCAAATAAGAACAAGAAATGAAGAACCGGGAAGTACGAGTCGTGTGTACACACACTCTCTTTAAAATCGATTCGCCACCTCCCGATCGTGCTTGGAGCGTTGTGGTGTTAGTCTCCCAAGATAAAATGGACTACGGCCTTGGAGTTTGAGCACACAAACCCAACGCCCGGCGAACTAGAACACTTCGATGTTTTACGGAATTTGATGGCAAAATTTCTTCTTCTTAGCAAAAGGGATGTGTGAATAGAAAAAATCAAAAGAAAATGTTTTGAAAATTTTCAATCGAATTGTATCAAACATTCTGCCAGCAACATGGTATTTGTAGGGGAAAGGAGAGTTAGTAGCCTAATAATGGCACATTAACCAACATAAATTCAATTTAATAATTGGATAAAAACGTCTGAAACGGTCGTAATAATTATCGAAATAATATCAACGGTCACGAAATTAATACGCAACTAATTTTTACCGCACATAACGACCCGTGTTCAAAATATTTGAGTGACCGAGAAGTCCGAGATCCGCACCGCAACGGTGCAGCATTGATTCGGTGCTTAGCACCGAATCCTTAACCAAATGATGCCAAAATGAAAAAGCACCGAAGACTTAATTCAAAGCTTTCCCAAAGCTTAATTAATTAAGCTTTGCCTAAGCTTTAACAATTCGGTGGCCTGTGGACTCAAATCCATAAATAATTGCACCGAAGTGTGTATGCAAATTTCAATTCTCAGTTAAGCTTAATTTAAGCTTCATTTCATGCACACTTCGGGTACATGAATCAAAAGCTTACAAAAAAACAATGAATTGCTAATTTAATTAGCAACTAGCTTAAGATTTGACTTCTCTCATATAGGTTCACTTTGAGAATCAATTTCTCATTCACCTATTACCCATTTTGAGCGTACATTGTATCAATTTCTCTGTCTCACTAAGAAGAGTGCAAATCCACTTTGACCCGACCAAAATCGGAAGTTGATCTCACATACATTTCTACCACAAAATAACCACTCAAAAAAATGTCATTTTAGCTAAAAATTCAAACAATCCCCCACATGAATGAAAATTGATTTTCGGGACGAGGAAAAGCGACACGAACGTGGTCAACGGCCGATCCCTGCATAGCAAAGGTAGGTGTTACCCTTTGAACCTTGCCTTGTGGAGATATGTTTACTCTACTGGCTGTACGGTAGAACTTGATGTCTTTGAACCGACTGCCGTTTGTGTAGATGATGACATAACCCACACAGGAACCTCCCAACATATGTTCTGTTCTCATGGGTGTGCCCTTTTTGGTCATGGGTCACCTTCCTGGTTCTGCGAGAGTTTCTAAAGAATTGAGCCCAATCAATTCTCCTTTGAAGCGACCCCACTTCTCTCTCACATAGGTGATTCTTTCTCGAGTATCCCGCATACTCAAAGCATGACAATCGACATTCGAATCATTAAAGCATCAAATGTGCTAGCCTCGTACGGGAGCCATTGTTCTAACGAGGAATGGTAGGGAGTCCGAGACCACCCACAGTGACACGCTTCATTCCATAATTTAGTTGTCCTATTGAACCTAGGTGCCAGCTAGGTTGGGTGTCCACTATAGAACTTTTATTCCATGGGCTTCAAACCCATTCCTCGTGCCAACTTCTCAACAACATCTTTGCTCAACCCTTTGGTTAGCGGATCCGCTATATTGTCCTTTGACCTCACATAGTCAACAGAGACAACCCCCGTTGTGAGAAGTTGTTTAATGGTATTATGTCTACGACGTATATGTCTAGACTTACCATTGTACATATGACTCTGTACTCTCCCAATTGTAGCTTGATTATCACAATGCACACTAATTGGAGGTACAGGTCTATCCCAACAAGGGATATCATCCACAAAATGGCGTAGCCATGCAGCCTCTTCGCATCATTTGTCTAAGGCTATCAGCTCAGATTCCATAGTGGATCTAGCTATCACAGTTTGTTTAGAGGATTTCCAAGAAACGGCTACATCGGCCAACGTAAACACGTAGCCACTCATGGACATAGAGTCCTTCAAATCCGATATCTAGTTTGCGTCGCTATACCCTTCAAGTAGAGTAGGATATCTTGAATAGTGCAGTCCACAGTTACGAGTATACCTCAGGTATTTCATAACTCTCACTATTACCTTCTAGTGCACATCACTGGGGTTACTCGTATATCTACTGACTTTGCTAACCACAAAGGCAATATCCGGCCTGGTACAACTCATTAGATACATCAAACTTCCAATAATCCTAGCCTATTCTACTTGAGAGATACACTTTACGTGATTTTTGGACAGATGAACGTTTGTATCTAATGGCGTCCTAGCCACTTGATAATCATCCTTGTTAAACTTTGCAAGGATTTTATCAACATAATGAGATTGGCTTAACACGAGACCATCAGGTCTCCTCACGATTTTAATCCCGAGGATTAAATCTGCCAAACCCATATCCTTCATGTCAAATCTCGAATTTAACATGTCCTTGGTAGATTTTATCATACGATCGTTGCTACCCACGATGAGAATATCATCGACATATAAACAAAGCCTGACATAACCGTCTATCGTTTCCTTAACGTAGACACACTTGTCACTTTCTTTTATATTGAACCCGTTGGTTAACATCGCATGGTCAAATTTCTCGTGCTACTGCTTAGGCGCTTGTTTTAAACCATATAACGATTTAACCAACTTACACACTTTCTTCTCTTGGCCCGGAACCACAAAACCCTCAAGTTGTTCCATATAGATTTCTTCATCTAACTCGCCATTCAAGAAAGCTGTTTTCACATCCATTTGATGAACTTCCAAATTCCGCAGTGTGGCTATGGCAAGTAGCATCCTTATGGAATTTATTCTCGTCACGGGAGAATACGTATCGAAGTAATCAAGACCCTCACGTTGCATGTAACTCTTAATTACAAGCCTGGCCTTATACTTCTCAATGGAACCATCAGGTTTCAACTTCCGTCTAAAGACCCACTTGGATCCCAAGGGCTTATTACCCGGAGGAAGATCAACCAGTTCCCAAGTGTGATTCTATAGAATAGAATCCACTTCACTTTTTATAGCCTCTTTCCACATCGGTCCTTCCGTAGAAGTCACAGCTTCTACATAAGTTTGAAGCTCATTTTCCAACAAACATGTCAGAAAATCCGATTCATTTTCTAATAAACAAGTTAGATTATGTGTATCACACTCTAACATGTACGTCAAAAAATCTGGACCAAAGGATTTTTCAATCCTAACTCGCTTGCTACGTCTAGCTTCGAGCTCGGGTTCTTTTTCAGACCCTCCACTATCGTTATTAACAGCCTCGTCGAATATTAGTTTCGACGTACTAGGTCCCTCACTAGACCTGCACGGGAATACATCTTCAAAGAATGATACATTTCGCGATTCAATTATCGTGTTCTTTTGTACGTCCGGACTATGGGACTCGTGTACTAAGAACCGATACGCACTACTGTTATGTGCATAGCCAATAAAGATACAGTCCACTATTTTAGGACCTATCTTTATTTTCTTCGGTGTTGGCACCAAAACTTTGGCAAGACACCCCCACACTTTCAGGTACTGGTAGAAGGTTTCCTACTGTTCCACAGCTCATAAGGAGTCTTATCGAGCTTCTTGTGGGGAACTTTATTTAAAAGGTAATTCTTTGTCAAAACCGCCTCACCCCCACATACTTTGAGGTAGGCTCGAACTTATCAACATCGCATTCATCATCTCTTTCAATGTGCGATTTTTGTATTTGGCAACACCGTTCGATTGAGGTGAGTAAGGTGTCGTACGCTCGTGTATGATACCTACACTTGCACAGAAGTCACCAATAGGTGCTTCGTACTCACCACCTCGATCGCTTCTAACCTTCTTAATTCTCCGATTAAGTTGGTTTTCCACTTCATTCTTATAAAGAATGAATTTATCGACGGCTTTTTCTTTGCTTTTAAGCAAATACACATAGCAGTACCGAGTGTTATCATCGATACACATGATAAAGTATTTATTACCACCGCGTGATTGTATTGATCTAAAATCACATACATCGCTATGAACCAACTCAAGTGGTTCCGTATTCCTTTCAATCGATTTGAAAGAAGTTTTTGTTTGTTTTGCCTCAACACAAGTCTCGCATTTTTGCTTATCATTGATTTGAAATTTAGGAATATGGTCCAAGTTAATTAATCTACGAATAGACTTAAAATTAACGTGACTCAGTCTACCATGCCATAAACATGAAGACTCAAGTAAGTAGGCTGAATTAATAACATTATTAATTGCGGTTATTACATTGAGCTTAAAAAGCCCATCTCGTACATAACCTTTGCCTACATACATTCCTGATTTCGACAAAACAACGACTCAAATACTAACCGAAATCCATTGTTGTTCAACAATGAACCAGAAACTAAGTTCTTCCGTAGCTCTGGTACGTACAAAACGTTGTTCAGAGTCAGATCTTTCCCAGAAGTCATTATGAGAATAACTTTGCCCATGCCTTCAACAGCAGACTGAGCAGAGTTCCCCATCCATACCTTCCCACTATTAGTGGTCTCGAAGGTAGTAAACAACTCACGGTTGGAACACATGTGTCAAGTCGCACCCGTATCAATGAACCATTCCGTTTCGTTCGAACCAACCTGGTTTACCTCGGTCACCATTGCCGAGAGGATGATTTTGGACTTATTTTGATTGACTTGCACCATGTTAGAATCAGAATCACAATTCTTCTTCTTGTGTGCTTTACAATCAGTCCACATGTAGCCCATAATACCACAATAGAAGCATTTTCTGTGAAATTGCCTCTCGTAATTCCTGAAGTCCTTTCTGCCCAAAGGCAACAAATGGATATTAAGTTTCATTTAAAAGGCTTCACTTTCCAATAGCTCATAAGCTATTCTCGGTTTACAATATACGATGTACAACAAGTCACACAAATTGTTCAAAGCGTAGTTAGGCATAGAAAAACAAGATATTTCCAAACCCTCACTTTGCTAACAATTTAAGCGTTAGACTCATGTTCCTTACCACTAGGAACCATCTCGGTCATGAACCATGACATGCCGAGAACCATTAGGTTGTACATTATCACAGGCATCTTCATCGTAGGGTTATACCCTTTGATGCCACCACCGGTCTCCGAACCAAAGTTCACCGGGGTTACGGAATGTGCAACTACGTTGCCGTTCTGACCATCTGAATGTGCACCACATGTAACATTCAAGCTATCACTAACAACATTCAAGATAAAATCGGTTTTAAGATTGTTGGGCAATATTGGTGAAAAATCGATAAATAAATAAAATATATAAATAATATATACTTATTACAATATGGAATTTAATTACAAAAATCAAATCCAAACAGAATTAGTTCGAAACTAAAATAACGAACATGCATATACGAAATATATAACAGAAATAGGAATTTATTTGCCAAAATAATCACACCACAACTAGTACGAAACCAGTACAAGGATTTAATCTACGAAAGATTAATCCCACTGCTACTAGTAAGAAACTAGTATAAGGGATTTAAACTACGAAAGATTAAATCCCATCACGAACTTGGTACGAAACCAATAACAAAATTTATATAACAGTATATAAACGAGAAAGGGTTTCTAACCTGAGGTTTAACCCAAATAAGAACAAGAAATGAAGAACGGGGAAGTCTGAGTCGTGTGTACACACACTCTCCTTAAAATCGATTCGCCACCTCCCGATTGTGCTTGGAGCGTTGTGGCGTCAGTCTCCCAGGATAAAACGGACTACGGCCTTGGAGTTTGAGCACACAAACCTAATGCCCGGAATCTAGAACACAAGTAGAGCACTTCGATGTTTTACGGAATTTGACGGCATAATTTCTTCTTCTTAGCAAAAGGGATGTGTGAAGAGAGAAAATCAAAAGAAAATGTTTTGAAAATTTTCAATCAAATTGTATCAAACATTATGCCAACAACATGGTATTTGTAGGGGAAGGGAGAGTTAGTAGCCTAATAATGGCACATTAACCAACATAAATCCAATTTAATAATTGGATAAAAACGTTTGAAACAGTTGTAATAATTATCGAAATAATATCAACGGTCACGAAATTAATACGCAACTAATTTTTACCGCACATAACGACCCGTGTTCAAAATATTTGAGTGACCGAGAAGTCCGAGATCTGCACCGCAACGGTGCAGCATTGATTCGGTGCTTAGCACCGAATCCTTAACCAAATGATGCCAAAATGAAAAAGCACCGAAGACTTAATTCAAAGCTTTCCCAAAGCTTAATTAATTAAGCTTTGCCTAAGCTTTAACAATTCGGTGGCCTGTGGACTCAAATCCACAAATAATTGCACCGAAGTGCGCACGCAAATTCCAATTCTCACTTAAGCGTAATTTAAGCTTCATTTCATGCACACTTCGGGTACATGAATCAAAAGCTTACAAAAACAATGAATTGCTAATTTAATTAGCAACTAGCTTAAGATTTGACTTCTCTCAAATAGGTTCACTTTGAGAATCAATTTCTCATTCACCTATTACCCATTTTGAGCGTACATTGTATCAATTTCTTCGTCTCACTACGAAGAGTGCAAATCCACTCTAACCCGACCAAAATCAGAAGTGGATCTCACATACATTTGTACCACAAAATAACCACTCAAAAAATGTCATTTTAGCTAAAAATTCCAACAGATATATAGTGGATTCAAACAAATGAGAAACACCAAACAAAGAAACCACGAAGTCAAGCAAAACATTTGTAGAGAAATGGTCCAAACAACATTCATCCTACCTATAACATAATGAAGCCACAAATGTTATAATTAAAGTACTGCCAAAACAAATCACACAATTCTATGTATAAGACTTAATAAGAAGGCAAGTAGAAAAGGCAAAAGCGAAACAATAAAAATGAAAGCATAAAATGACAGCAACTTACCAGAGGAAAAAACGTGAAGAAACCGGAGAGAAATATAACTTATGTAGTATGTATAATAGTAAATAATATATAAGCAAATGTTAGAGATTATCCATGGGAGGAATTAACGTAGGGAAAAAGTCTTCAGAAGGACAATTGAAGTAAGGGGAAAAGTTAACAAATTGGATAAAATGACAGTTAAAAATAATAAAGAACAAAATTGATTCAACAGATTCCAAGGTAAATAAAATAAAATAAATAGTAAAGCCTGCAAAGGAATAGACATGAAATGATACAAAATTAGAACAAGTACAAAGAAAAGTGTGCAGCGCAGTAAGACACCATACAAACCTGGCCCACCTAAATAGTGTGAGTGTTGTCCTCTATATAGCTAGAATTTGAACGACGGCATGTGTAAGGGCAAAATAGACAAACAATTTTGCAAGGAACAACTATCAATACACAAAGTACAAAATATTTCGCCTAAAAAACATACATACATACATACATACATATATATATATATATATATATATATATATATATATATATATATATATATATATATGTATATATGCATGCACATATGTATATGTATGCATATACATATATATGCATACTTATACATATATATGCATACATATATACATATATGTGTACATATGTATACATACGTATATATACGTATGTATACATACTTATATATATGTATACATACGTGTATACACGTATGTATACATATATACACGTATGTATACATATGTATATATATAGAGTTAGGATCATATGAGATCACTTGTTTAGGTAAGATCGTGAGATCATATCTTGTGCATCCATTTAATAATTTAATGGTCTAGATTGATTTAAGATGCTAAGTTGAAGTGTGTGCGAACGGTAATAAAATGTGTGCGAACGGTGATTGATGTACAAGATTTGATCTCAAAAAATTTTAATGGTCTAGATTGATTTAAGATGCTAAGTTGAAGTGTGTGCGAACGGTAATAAAATGTGTGCGAATGGTGATTAAGTGTGTGTGAACGGTGATAAAATGTGTGCGAACGGTGATTGATGTACAAGATTTGATCTCAAAAAATTTTAATGGTCTAGATTGATTAAGATTCCAAGTTGAAGTTTGTGCAAACGGTGGTTAAATGTTTGCGAACGAAGTGTGTATGCCAATCAATCTAGACCATTAAAAAGTATTACATGAATGCACAAGATGTGATCTCACGATCTTACCTAAGCAAGTGGTCTCACTGGAACCCTACCTATATATATATATATATATATATATATATATATATATATATATATATATATATATATATATATATATATATATATATATATATATATATATATATATATATTTATTTATTTATTTATTTATTTATTTATATTTATATATATATATTGTTGGAAAAATAGCACTAAAATGACATTTTAAGTGGCCATTTGTGGTACAATTAAATGTGGGGTCCACATCCGATTTGGGTTGGATCAATGTGGATTCGGGTTCTTCGTAGTTAGACGAAGAGATCCATATATTGTACGCTCAAAATGGATAATGGGTGAATGAGAAATTGGTTCTCAAAGTTCAAAATGGATAATGGGTGAATGAGAAATTGGTTCTCAAAGTACAAAATGGATAATGGGTGAATGAGAAATTGGTTCTCAAAGTAAACCCATTAGAGGTGGAATTTGGGTGGGGAAAATGCTTATCTAGCTTTTGTCCCACATTGGTTGGGAATGAAGATTTGACCCACTATATATACAAGGGTCTTTTTATTACTAAGTAACTTGTGTAGCATATATGTTCTCTCTCGCGCGCAGGGGGGTGCAAATCAAATCTCAAACTGAGCCTGAAAAGGCTTGACTCGTGTACGCCGGCACCTGCGGGCACGACTTCACCTACATGGTGTTATTATTATTTTGCTTAGAGCGACGTTTCACCTACAGGGTGTTATTATTATTTTGCTTAGAGCGACGTTTCACCTACAGGGTGTTATTATTTTGCTTAGAGCGACGTTTCACCTACAGGGTGTTATTATTTTGCTTAGAAGAGCGACGTTTCACCTACAGGGTGTTATTATTTTGCTTAGAGCGACGTTTCACCTACAGGGTGTTATTATTTTGCTTAGAGCGACGTTTCACCTACAGGGTGTTATTATTTTGCTTAGAATTAAATGGCAGATTTAATGATATGATCCTCATCCTCTACTATATATTCGTTTGATGAGCAGCAGATTGGAACAAGACACAAGAGAACACACGAATACACTGCTTTCTACCCTCAAAACACTACTCATCATTTCCTTCAAGCCATCTGCGTTTCATCTCGTCGGGCTCCAAGTTTGTGTGCTCAAACGCCGGAGTCGTAGTACGTTTTATCCTGGGAAACCTAGACCGCAGCGCTCCAGCACCATGGGAGGCGGTAAATAAGGTTTTAAGGACAGTGGCAACACGACTCGTGCTTCCAACCAACCCAAGATCATCGAGTTTCATTCCCTTGGCGATTCCAAGTTTATTCACCGTTTATGTATAACAATTAAATTTGGTTAAATTATACTAACAATTATGTTATTTCAAAAAAATACTAACAATTATGTATAACAATTTTAAATGCATTTGAGGACCACAATAATCCAAAATGTCTCCATTATTAACTACAAGGTGGGGACCCATATTAGAAAGCCATCCAACATTGATAAAAGCAGAAAAAAAAACCACTACCAAACAAAGAATTGATTGAGTCAACATATTACCTACACCAATGTTTGCGACTTCTGAGCACCTCTTTTATCACTCTATTCTTCCGTCGTCAATGGTGTCTACCAACAGAGCTTTTGGAGTCGTCAGTAAGTCTACCAACCAAACTTTTGGAGTCGTCAATGGTGCCTTCCAATAGAGCTTTTGGAGTCGTTAATGGCGTCTACTAACAAGCTAATTAAGGCTTTTGGTGTAGTCGGTGCCTACCAACAAAATTGTTTGAGTTGGAGTCGAAAATGGTGTCGTCAATCGTCAATGGAGAATAGGTACGCACAGAGGATGTGGGAATTCATTTGGGATTTGGGAATTTGGGGTTTTGTGCAGAGTAGTATTTTATATTTATTATTTTAGTTATTTTTTTTGGTTTTAACAAATAAAAATGTATTTGTTTGTTGGCATACACGTAGGTAAATTTAGGTTTTCTTTTTAAAAAGAAAAAAATTCGGGTTGCTTATGTCATCATTGACCTAAAGATTACAGGCAAATTGATTGAATTGCACTAATCTAATAAGTTGAAGGGTTTAATTCGAGGTTTTTATAGATTGAAGTTCTAATTGCTGGTTTGAGTATACGGCCTATTTGACCCTTATCCAAAAAGGAAAAAAGGTAAAAAAAAAAAAAAAAAAAAAAAAAGTTTGGAATCGTGTTTGGGAATTTTCCCACCCTCCTACCTCCATTTTCAACCATGTTCCCTCTCAATTCTCAAATAATCAAATCTCTCTCCTTCTCAATTTATCCTACTTTCTTGCACGCTCTCTCTCCTCGATTCAGAAACAACCTGAGAGATAGGGAGAGATGACGATCGAAATGCTGAAAGGACTGCCGTTCTCGGTGGACACATGGTCGCCAAATTCAAGCCGAAAGCGGAACCACTTCCTCACGCACGCCCACAAAGACCACACTCAAGCGATCTGCACTTACGCCTCTTATCCAATCTACTGCACCCTTCTCACCAAGTCTCTCGTTCTTCAACATTACCCTCAGGTCTCCAATTCCGTTTTTTTCTTCTCTTTTGCTGAGTACTGTTCTTACTTCTGTATTTTCTAATTGTATTATTCTTGACTCGATAGCTTGATAGGTCAGTCTTTGTGAATATTGAGGTGGGGCAGAGTTTTGACATCGAGGATCCCGATGGCAGATTCACTGTCACTGCCTTTGATGCCAATCATTGTCCTGGTAAGGGTATCCTATCCTGCAAATAACCGGACCCTTTAGTTTTATATCTTGATTGATTCTTGAATGTGTTTAAACTCGTAACTCCTCTCCTGATATATTTCAGGGAGCTGGAGCTGATTGTTTAAAACTTTCATACACTGTTTTACTTTAGCTATTATGTTCCTATTTGCTTGGTTAGACTTCTGATTTTTTGGTGTGTAATTAATATGAAGTGGACCGGTGACTACTTTATGACACAATTTTTTATTTTATTTTATTTATTTATTTTGAATTTTCAGGAGCTCTTATGTTCTTATTTGAAGGAAATTTTGGTAACATATTGCATACTGGGGATTGCAGACTTACAACTGAGTGTTTGCAAAGGTTACCAGAGAAGTATGTAGGCAAGAGAGGAAGAGAGTCTAGGTGTCCACTTGATTGTGTTTTCCTGGACTGCACTTTTGGTAAGTTTCCATTGAGGATGCCCACAAGGCAGTCAGCGATCCAACAGGTATACTTGTTAAGTGTTCTGTTGAAGGTCAATGTGTGCTAACAATTTTAAAGATTTCATGGTGTCATTATGCCTGGAGTATTTTGTTGTTTCAACTTTATCTAGATCTCATGATTTGTACTTGTTTTGTCTTATTTTATGTTGCAGTTTCAATCTTCTGAAACCATAATGATTGGCACACTTTGTGCAATAATAATAGTATAATACATTGTACACCATTTACATGGTTCAATTTCCAAACTGAAAATTGCAGATGTTACTGAAAACAAGTTTTTAATCAAGGAAATATCCTCACCTGTACTAAAAAGATGGTAAAACAAGGCCAAGCACTCTGCAGATCTAACCCCTGCCTTTACTTAGGATCTGACTTACATTTGGCAATGGCCTTAGCCCTTATGTTTCAAATACAAAATTAGTTTATTTTTTAAATGTAGTTATATTGGCAAAATTCTCTCTGAACTCTAACTTTTTGAGAGTGAGAGAATATTGCATGGGTGAAGATAGCCTAAGCCTGGCAGAACTGTGCCATTCTCTACTGATTGTCAGTTTTCCATTGCTCACCAACTTTTTGCTCTTTCCTTGTATAGCGTCATGATGGGCCAATTACTCTGTACTTTATATCCTTGTTGCATTCGTTTCAAGCTCATGTTATGCCTTGTTAATTACTTACGTATGGACTATGAAACAGGTCATCAATTGTATATGGAAGTACCCTGATGCCCCAACAGTGTATTTGACCTGTGATCTTCTTGGCCAAGAGGAGATCTTTGTTAATGTCTCCAGAGCATTTGGTTGTAAGATATACGTTGATAAAGAGAAAAATCCAGAATGTTCCCAGGCTCTGGAACTTTTGGTTCCTGAAATTCTCTCTCAAGATCCGCGTTCTCGTTTCCAATTGTTTGGTGGATTCCCTGGACTGTATGATAGAGCAGAAGCCAAGATTGCAGAAGCTCGGGCTAATTTCCAGCATGAGCCTCTTATCATCCGTGCTTCATCACAGTGGTATGCATATGATGAAGGGTGTTCTGAAATGGAAACACGAAAAAAGGAAAGATTTGATCAAGCCGTGAGAGATTTGTCTGGAGTCTGGCATGTTTGTTATTCAATTCACTCTTCCAGGGAAGAATTGGACTGGGCTCTGCAACTTCTTACACCCAGATGGGTTGTGTCAACAACACCTAGTTGCAGGGCTATGGAACTGGATTATGTGAAGAAGCATTGCTTTAACCGTAAACATGCTATGGATGATCCTTTTTGGAAACTTCTGGAGATTGACATGAGTGCATCCCAAGGCACTGAACTAGAAGAAGCTTCTGTTGCATCTGATGTCCCAAGTTTTCAGGTTCAGACTACTTCTAAGAGTAATATTGATCTCTTTACCCAACCTGCAGTATCACCAAGGAGACAGTTGCATGTTTCTCCTCCAATGAAAAGGCTACCTGTTACATTATTTGGTAGAGCAAGACAGGGGATTGTAGATTCAGCTTTCACTTTTGAAGTCAATAAAGGACATATCAATTCTGGTAAGACAGAAAGAAATGTATTTCAGAAGCATGTTACTAAGGAGGATGGCAAGAGTGACTTGGAGGGCTTCAAAGGTTCAAAGGTTGCTTATACAAACCATATATCAGTAGGAAAGAAGATAGAGTTAGATAAAGTGAAAGAATCTAATGCTCCAAACATAATAATGAAGCATCAAAGAAATGGTTCCAGTACACCTAATGGATCCTTAGAGAATGTTGCAAAGGAGGACAAGAGTCACTTGGAGGAAAACAGAGGTTCAAATGTTGACACAAATCATATTTCAGTAGATTCAAGGATTGAGTTAAATAAATTTGAAGAGTGCAGCTTGATAGATACAGTAAATGAGCACCAAAGAACTGTTTCTGCTACTTCTAATGGATCCTCAAAGAGCTTTAGTGCAAGCTTGAGAAAGTTTTATCGCTCTATGAATGCACCAGTACCTGAGCCACTTCCATCACTTGTGGAACTTATGAACGCTAATAAACGTGCTAGAAGGTGGTTATGAGTTATACTATCTTGTAGTTTAGCCCGCCGTTTATACTCTTCTCATCTGTGTCCCGACATGATAAGCCTCAACCCTTAAGATGAACACGGTGTCAATTTGGTTCTTTATCCACCCAATTCTGTTTCCAGTACCAAATTTGTTGTCCTTTTACAGAACAAAGGAAGTACTTTATGCAAATACACAGGCAGCTCATACAGCATACAGTACCTCGCATGGAATGCAAATGCATATGGTATAGGGTATCCTTGTACCCTTCATTCTTTCCTGTAGACTGCTAAACCATTGTTGCAACTTGGAAGCCAAGATTTTTTACTGTAACAATAGGTCAATTTATACACATTTATTTTATTTTATATTTGTTATCATGTTGCCAAGACCTTGTGGTCTAGTGGCACCCGATTGCACTCACATATGGAAGGGGTTGGGTTCGAGTCTCAGTGGAGGAAAAATATTTGTTATCATGTTATGTACAGTCGTACAGATGATATGTCTTTCCCTCTTCCAATATTTATTCCAGTCGGATTCGGGTTTAAACATTGTCCATGAATACAAATTCTTCAATTGCATTTCCTTTGAACTTCAAATTGTCAATCTTGCTTAGTTGCTATTGTTCACGAGAATGCATATAATTTTCTTTCTATTCATTGAGACCATATTGACTGGTGTATTGAACAGCATAGATTAAATGAGGAGAGTAATCTTGAAGATCAAATGTTCAGGTCTTCTTTGGAAATTACACTAGTTTTCTGTTTCAAATCCCCTCGAAAGAAAAGGGATTTGATTGTTTTCATTTTTCATCCAATACATTCATCCCTTGCTTTTTACTCAATACATAAAATGCTTCTTTTGACTCATCTAGCCTGGGTATGGATATAATAAAGTGTCCTCAATCTTGAAGATTTTGTGAATAATAACTTGATGCAGCTAGCTTTGCCTTTTGGAATCTCGATCAAATCCTCTCATAGTTGAGCTTGTCCGACTGGAAAATGGCAAGTGTTCAATGTATTCTTAACTTGAAATACTTGTCTTTTTGTAGTTAATTTTATTCCGGAGTATTATTATTATTTTTTATATCAATGTGCATATACTAAAGCATTTTGATGATCAATTGTAACAAAAGCATGTCTCTAAACAAAAATTTCTTAAGCAGTGTTTGCAAGCAATTTCGCAGGAACCTTGATGTGAATCCTAATAATCATGCTCACCTTAATGAGAATCTCTGTTGGAAGCCACGCTGGTGCAGTTGGTATTCCAACCCATCCAATCTGCAGCAACATTGTACCCATGAGATGATTTTGAATTGAAATGTCATAGACTATTTTAAACTTGAATATATGAATGAATTCATTCTGGGGAAGTCTTTTTGTTGTTGTTGTTGTTGTACAATCAAGTATACCCTCCATACCTTGGAAAAATCCTATGAATTCTATTTTATTGTTGAGCTGTGTACTATACATAACAGATATCATGTACTCACAAGTGCATATTCCCCTGTCTCGAATATCCGAATGTCCAGCACCTAACACCAAGAATATTACAGCAAAATGAAGAGATGAAAGGAGAGCAATCCAAGGAAGAGAAACATGTGGTCTAGAGTGGGGTATGAGTTACGAACCTCGCCGCGATCTTCATATATGTATTCCAGGCCTTTGTAGTAAGGTGGATGCCCAACAGACAGATACTGGAATTATATCAATCACATTATTCACAGCCCACTGATATGTTAGCATTGGCAATGATATGATGTGTCGGTCCAAAATGGACCATTGCATGAATCTCAATCTGATCTATAGGATGATCAACTAACTTACATTGATACTGTTGAGATACTTCTCTTTATCCACTCTCACAATCTGCCCTTTCTTCACTGCATGCCAAGAAACAAATTAAGAAACCAGATTCATTTCTCAATAGAAGTTTAAAGCTAGAGGAAATGGGAAGGAATGAAATTAAATTAAATTAGAGAAGGGTGGGCAAATAAACTGACTGGAATAAACAGGTTTTTTAGGCTTAGGAGGAGGAGGAGGAGGGGCATCAGAGGAGGCTGCTGCTTCGGGTTTTGTCTCTGCAGCAGAAGCAGCAACCTTTTTAGGAGTCTGAGGTGGTTGGGAAGATTCCTCAGCTTTGACGATGAAGCATATGCTGCTGCTGCTAAGAGGAAATGAACATCTCTTCCTAATAGTGCGTGGGAATGGTGATGTGAATGAAGAGAAGGAAGCAGAGAAAGCCATGGAGAGGAGAGGCTGAGCTAGCTTACGACTCTATCTCTGACTGTGAGTGAGTTGGGATTTTTGCTTCGGTCCTTTTAATTTGGATAAGGGTTAGTTGCTCCTTCACTCCTATGTTTTCCAACTACTATCACTATTTCAAAAAAAATGTCCAGTACCTTTCCCACTTGTTTTTTACAAATAACTTTCCCACTTGTTTTTTTTTGACACTTGATCAGATAATTTACAATCGTTATATCGTGGACCACGGTGCACTAGCAATGTGCACCCTGGTCCAAAACGGCGTCGTTTCGATGTTAGTGGACGCGGACACGTATGACTCCAGGGAATTCATTATCTATAATACACATAATCATTATCTACAATACACAGAACGTTTGCCTAGAATATACAGAATGTTTGCTCAGAATACACAGAATATTGACACAAAATACACAGAACCCATCCTCCTAACATTCGAATGCACAAACACATCACAACCTGTGTTAATAACATGAATACACAGAATATTGACACAAAATACACAGAACTCATCCTCCTAAACATTCGAATACACAAACACATCACAACATGTGTTACTAATATGAATACACAGAACGGTTGCCTAGAATACATAAAATGATTGCCTAGATTACACAGAATGATTACCTAGAATACACAGAATATTAACATAAATACACAGACCGGCCGAAACG
Organism: Ipomoea triloba; assembly: GCF_003576645.1. Taxonomy (NCBI): domain Eukaryota; kingdom Viridiplantae; phylum Streptophyta; class Magnoliopsida; order Solanales; family Convolvulaceae; genus Ipomoea; species Ipomoea triloba. Next base: position 32,036,238 of record NC_044918.1, read on the forward strand.
GGAAACGTGATTTCCAAAAAAAGGGACGGTTAGTTTACAATGCTCAAAACGACGTCGTTTACGTACGTGGTGCACGGTATAATTTACCGATAATTTAGAAAAGGAAAATATGTTGTAGAATAGTGCAATTGATTGAGTCCTTTAAGTGAAAAGAAAGAAAGAAAAAAAAAACAAAACGGTCAAATAGGCCCATGTATTAACTACAATTGTTTATCCGGTACCATGGATTAGAAATTTAGAATATAGTCCATTTAAATTATCCGGTCACCTTTGCCCATTGAAAAACATGCTTCAACTGTATACACACTTTCTATTTTCTATGATATTCAGAAGGAAATATGCACAACATGTTTTAACTGTCGAGTTTTGAGTGTTCGAGAAGATGGTGGCATACTGTATTATGAGATCAAAGATGACAGTGATAGAAAGTTTACTGTTGAGCACAATGTAACTGAAAAGAAATATGTTTGTAGTTGCAAGATGTTTGAAAGAATTGGATTGTTGTGTAACCACACTTTTGTGGTTTTTAAGAATTTGAACTTTGAGAGAATCCCTTTGAAATATGTGTTGAACCGATGGACTAAGGATGCATCCTTAAAGCCTATCTTCCATATTGATGGTCTCAGATTTTATCAAGTTCTAGGAATGGATGAGAGGAAGGTGTTGTTGGCACAATTGTGGGGTGATATGAAGTGTTGTATTGGTCTAGTAGAAGAAGCAGAAATGGATAAATTGAATGAATTTGCACAAGTGATTAAAAGGCAAAAATTGCTATTGATGATAGAACAAGCTGATTTATCCACTACTCATAAGAAGAATGAAGTCAGTCATAGAGTCTTATTGTGAGTCATCTAATCCTTCTGAGATCTCTATTCACCACCAAGGAAAACAGAAAACAAGGTCTGTGGTAAGCGTATGAAAGGTAAAAAAGAGTTAGCAATGGATGCATCAAAGAAAGGTTTAAGAAAATGTCATACGTGTGATGTTTACTTAGAAAATGACAACCAACATGACAGTAGGAATTGTCCACTTAGAAAGGAATTAACAGTGAAGAGGATTGACCATTTTCATATTTTGTAAGGCCAAACAGTATGAATTACAACATTTTAAAATGATGATTGACTATTTTACTGTTAGGTAGAAATATTTGCATTATTAGGCATAAAAATGTGCACTATACGAGTAAAAATCATGCACTATAAGTTATTATGAAAAATAATGTGTTCTATGCAATTTCATTTGAATAGCCATAAGAATGTGCATTGGTAGGCACAAAAATGTGCTCTGTTTGGCACAAAAATGTGCACTATAAGCTAGCATAAAACTAACCTAAAACATGGTTAATACCCTGAACTCTAAGGATGAACTATCTGCACTGTTAGGTCGAAACAAACACTATTAGGCATAAAAATATGCACTACCCGAGTAAAAATCATGCACTACAAGTTATTATGAAAAAAATGTGAGTTCTATACAATTTTATTTGATATAGTCGTAAGAATTTGCACTGGTAGGCACAAAATTGTGCTCTGTATGACACAAAAATGTGCACTATAAGCATAAAATTAACCTAAAACATGGTTAATACCGTGAACTCTAAGGATGAACTATGTGCACTGTTAGGTTGAAATATTTGCACTATTAGGCATAAAAATGTGCACTATACGAGTAAAAATCACGCACTACAAGTTATTATGAAAAAAATGTTAGTTCTATGAAATTTCATTTGATATAGCCACAAGAATGTGCATTGGTAGGCACAAAACTGTGCTCTGTATGTGTAGGTCCCGGTGGTAGAGGTGTGAGTCTAGAAGGGGGGGGGGGTTTGAATAGACTCACAGGGATTTTTTTTTATAACTTTTCTCGAGATCAAAGATAATAACGCAGCGGATAAAAGGTTATAGCAGATTTTAAGTTTACTTTGCACAAGGAATTTATCTATGAAAAATTTAGGTTTGAGAATGGCATGCAATGCAGTACGTAAAAATAATAAAGGAGAGAGAGAGAGAGAGATTTTTATAGTGGTTCGGCTGTTAACAAAGCCTACTCCACTCTTCTTCACAACTCGTGAAGGTTTGCACTATTTTCTCCTTAATAGTACAAGTCTCCTTTACAACGTGCTCCCTTGATCACCAAGCCCGGCAGCCACGTTTGATTAGGTTTTTCAACTCCTTCAAAGTTTACTCCACCTCTTTCTACTTCACAGGTAGAGATGGTTGAAAATGGTTGAGAATGTTTCCCCAACTTGAGATTCTTGTGCTTGAACTTCTTGATTTCAACACTAGAGCTTCACAAGATCTCCTCTTCAATCTAGATAAAACTTTGAGCTTTGAATATTTTTGACACACTGGAAGTGATATTGCTTGCTAATGAGTTTTCACTTTTTTTACAACCTTGTTCAAGTGTGATGGGACAAGGCTATTTATAGGTGGGAATTTTCAGATCCGTTGGAGGGAACCTGAAATTTTCAAACCTATTGTCCAGTGTGTAATATCCAATGGGTAAAGGTCGACCTTTTCAGAATGTTAGTACTTTTCTAGCCATTTTTTCACTTTTATGCAAGGACAATTTGTCTTTTGTCTCACAAAAAGGTGACAATCATTAAATGCTCATTGGGATCGTTGCCTAGGATCCATTTTGACATTCAGGTTATACCCGACCTCAAGGCTATAGATAAGACAACTTTCAGAGAATGTCTTGGCCTTGGTTACTCGTGAGAATGATTAACTTTATCATTCTCATCAATCTCCTCGAATCAATCACCATTTGATTGTTCGGTTTCAAGAGTTCGACCCTTCCATTTTTCAGCCTAAGTCTTCAGTCTTCGGTTATTCAATCTTCAACTCTTCGGTCTTGAATCTTTTACTCGAAGACTTGTTTTTGTAATGACAACAAGTCACTCTTCGAGAGTAATGACTCGTCTAACTACTAAGACTGAGACATGGATCCGATTCTTTAAACTATAAAAGACAAAATAAAATGGGGGGGTCTCCTCGGGTCTTTGGTATCATCAAAATCAATGTTCCGGGGTTCCTAACAATTTCCCCCTTTTTGATGATGCCAACACCTTATACTCACACCGTTCGGCTTCTTTTATCCATAAAAGGATTTTTATTAATGTAGCCGAATAGTTGGAGATTAACAAAACATATTCGAGGAGTAAAGGTTCTAGGTAGAACACTCACACACATGAGCCCAAAAACTTTTCTTTTATTCAATCAAAAGAAGCAGACATTACAAAGTATGACAAAGAAAATTAAAGCGAGGACTGAAAATCATATTTTCTCCTCTTGACCAGTCTTCTTCTCATTCAGCTTCTTCAAATTCTCAGCTTCTTTGAGTTGAATCATGTCGTTGATTTCCTTTCTTGCTTCAACAACATCGAGCCCTTCAATCTTGTATGCGTAACGCTCGTTGATTTTAAGCATTACGTAGTTTTGTGTTACTTCACCAAGATTTTCTCCTTTTATGACTTGCCATTTCCACCATTTGATAAGCTCAGGAGCATTCATCCCAGATAGAAAATTTTGTCCAGTTGCAGTCATAATTTGGATGATTCCATTCATCTTGGCGCGGTCATCAGCAGTGATCTTTATTTTGTTTGCTTCTTCGAGTTCTTTCACTACTTTCTCAAATCTCTTTTGTTTTTCTTGCTGTAATCTGAATATCTCTTCATCTCTCTGCTTCTGATCATAAATTCTTTCATTCTGATTCTTCAAGTATTCCATTCTGTCCTTGACAGATTTGTCATTCCAGAATGGTGGAATGTTGCAGTCTTGATAGTATTTTCCACTTCCCTCATCATATGGAACATAGTCAATCAACTTTCCATCACATCCTCGGGTTTTCTGTTTCTTTTGCCTTTTAGCACTTGGATCACCAGAGGGTTTGTCTTGTGTTCTCTTTGGTGATGGAGAGGGAGATGGAGTCTTCTTGGGATTTAAGAAATCTTCTCTTTCTCTTGTTTGATCATCATTTCCCGGATCATCATCTCCTCGGATGACAATTTCTTTACCTTTGCAAGTGCTCGGGGGGGTTCCCTTCTTCTTTTCCCCCTTGTTGGCATCATTGACATCAATAAGGGTGTCAATTTTGTTGCTCAACCTATTAACACAAACTTGCAGCTGCTTAAGAGTCCACTCAAACTCTGAGATATAGGTGCCCATTTGATTTTGGTTCCCTGTTACATACTCAAGTTTGATGCATGAGAGATCCAGGCGTTCCTTGATAAAAGCATGCTTCGTGACCAGATCATGTTGCACTTTCTTGATCTCGGCCAACGAATCTTTTAATGATACAAGAGAAACCAAGTTTTGAGAAAACAGCACCATCAATCTTCTGTTCAAGAGCTGTGAGTCGGGCATTAGTGTTCAACTTAGAAATCTTCTTCTTTTGCTTCCTTAGATATTTCTTCATCTTGGCAATAGACTCATTCAGCGATTTGAAGTTAGTGTCCTGAGTCTCTGCCATATCCTGTATAGCATGCAGCAGAGAAGTGAAAGCAGAAGAGGTATTGACAATTACCTCTAATGAGTCCGAGCTCTTAGAAACAGCATCCGGATCCTCATGACTTCCTTTGGAAGGTGCTTCAAGATTTTCACCTTGGATCAAGGCGAGTTCATGATGACCAGGTGAAACAATTGGTTGCTCTTCGGATTGTTTGATTGATAAAGGCGAATCCTTGTGACTGGCACTGCTAGATGCTTCCAGATTTCCATCGGCAGTGTAGTCAGGATGCATCTTTACTTCAACGGGTATCAGATTTAGAGAAGAGGTGATCATGTCCTCATCAATTAAGATTAAGTCGTCGTGATCTGCACCACGAGATGCTTCCATGTTATCATCTCGGGCTAAACTCTGACTTAACATGACTGTATGCTCCAATGATTCGGTGGAAATTGGATGTTCCTTAGTTCCTTGACTATTATCAGGAACAATTTCAGTGTGATCAGTCTTCGGACTGTCATCTTCTTCATTCAATGGTTGATCAGTAGTCGCTTCTCTACCATCATTTTTGTCACCCGAATTATGAGAGCTTGAAGAATTTGATGGCTTATCAGAGTCATTCTTCTGTGTAACTTCTGAAGGAGGAGGGATGATGTTTCCAGAAGGATCATCATTGTCATCGTCATCACCATCATCCCTCTTATCTGAATCATCTCGACACTTATCATCGGAATTCAGATCTGATTCTTCACCATCTTCTGCACCTTCGGATCGACAACTCGGCCCTATATCTAGTCGGAGATCTCTTATCTCAGTCTGAGCTCGGGAAATATTGTGAATTTTTGCAATCTTCATATCTTCGAGCATTTGGCGTTCTCGAGGTGTTCGATAGCCAACATTTAAGTCCACAGATTTTCCAAACCGAGTCGTTCGCCCTTGAAGTTTTTCAGCAAATACACGCTCAATTTCCTCTGGTCTCGTTGCATCAAATACTGACCTTGTACCCATCCAGTCTAATGCCCATTCTTCCTCATCAGCCATTTCACTTATGGTTCTGGCAACGACTTGAATGCTTGACATCCTCCATTCTTGCCAATTGTAGACTCTTGCAAGTTCTCGTCGCAGAATGGCTTCATGAGAAGGCATGTTTAGGAGTGCCTTGTCATAATTAGGATCAACAGATGATTCTTCATAAGCCAACTGTTGAGCCAAGATAGCATCAGCGTTAACTTGACGAGTTATCTCAAATTGTGATAGCTCAGGTACTTGAGATTGATTATCTTCAGAAGGAAGTTCCTCAATGCGAATAGTAGAAGCATGTGGTCGATGTATTAAGGCTCGGTTCTGAGCATCATAAACTGCAAGGATTAGTTCGGCTATTTGAGGGTGTAACCTTTCCCTAACCTGTCTTCGGATGGCCTCAAGTATAGGACGATAAGCTGGTCAAGGAATGCCAACGTCTTCCCCCTCAAAGTCTTCCTCTATCCATGTAGAGTCGGAATCTGATTCATTCGGAGCTTGATGCACAACGATGGCAAGATTTTGCTCTTCAGTCATAGGAGCCTCAGTGACCACAGGCTCAATCTCCAAGGGTTCGGAAGATTGTCTTGGCTGAACTGTTGCCTTTGATTCAGATGGTTTAGAAGGTGAAGACTTTGGCTTCATAAATCTAGTGAGAGGCAATTGATCATCCTCATCACTATCTCCTCGGCTGAAGTCTAAAGGAGGTTGGAGAACTCTTGTTCTTTCGTCTCTTAGAGTTCGGCCATGTTCCTCCACTGTTGGTAAGACAACAGTTGATTCTACCTTCTTTTCTTTCGATACTTCCTCTTTCTGATCTCTCTTGATTTTCTTCTTCGGCCTTTGATCTGCTTAGCCTTTCTCTTTTTCGATTCAACTTTCCTTTCCTTTGTCTCGTCCTCGTCAGATGAGGACTCGGATCTGCGAGAGGATTCAGCATGTTTTGACACTTTTCTTTTTGATGACTCTTTCTTTTTCTTCTTTACCGGACTATCAGATGGGTCCAAATCCGGAGTCTTAGAGACTTCAATTTTCTCCTTTTCAGCAGTAGCTTTGTGATGCTTAGATTCTATCTTTCTGCTTGCTTTCTCCTTGGCAGCTTCAATTTCCTCTGCCTTCCGCTTGTTGTAATTTGGTGGATTTGAACCCATGTAAAAATGAGTTCTGTGAGTCATAGTTCCAGTGCGGAGCTTGACCTTCTTATCCTTTAAGATTGCGCTGATCATAAAGCCATAGCCTACTACCTTGATGATCCACCCAGATTCCTCATCAATCCCAGTTTTGATGTTATCTCTTAGCAAATCAAATATGACCCTTGACCAATCAACAGGGTAATTATCCAAGAGAGCGCAAAACATTTTCATTTTCTTTTCAGCAATTTCATCCGTGCCGGACTGTTTACTCTCAATGACTCTGTTGAGTATGTCGATGACAAACTCATAGTCCAACTTCAACATTTTCTTCTTTAAAGAAGGTGGCATTGCGGATGACTATGAGTACCCGTTCATTCTCTTCCACATACGTTTCCGGCTGAAATCTTTTCTAGAACAATCTAGATGATAGTTTGCACCATAAATGGGAAAATCAAAAACTCGACGTGCATCTTCATGGGTAATTGTCACATTGGTTCCATGAACCACTGACCGTATCTCATCAGTCCCATTCTCAGTGCGAAGGGTAGCGTTTATATAAAACTGAGCAACATCAAGAGGATACCAGGCTTTATGCTTGAAAGTTGCAAAGTTGTAAAGGTTGCTATCTTTGAGACGCTGGACCACTTTCTTCCCAAAATCTTTATCAATCATTTTTGAGAGAAAACTATCACCGTCAAGAATTGATCCTGCTTTGACCATGCTATTCTTGGAATCCTGTCCTGGAAGGTGGTGAAGAAAGAAGTTGATGATATTTCGATCCTCACATGGACGAGAGATAGTCCGTGGAGGTATAAAGGGTTGTTCCTTGGGTGGTTGAGTCTTTGCCGGTGAGGAGGGCGCTGGTTTAGGAGCGGGTTTATGACTATCGTGAGCATTATCGGATGATGAGCTGGAGGTGTTAGATGTAGAGCTTGAACTTGATGCCATTGTAGCTTATGTGTAAGGAGGAGGTTTCGATTTATGGAGAGTGGTTTTAGGGTTTTTCGGAGAGATGGTAATGAGTTGTGAAGGTAGAAGTGAGAAATGGAAGATGGAAGGGGTTTATATATGGCAATGAATTGCGGGTCGGGTTACCATGACGAAAATGGGGTATATTTAAGTATATACGACAAAGCCCTTAAATGCCCTTAAAGAGAGGGGCAAAAATGGTAAGAAACCGTATCTCCCTGTTTGTACTTAAAAAACCACTTCCCACTTTATGATTGTGGCAATTAATGCGGAGAGAGAGTATACTCATTACACTATCTTTTCATTTAAGTCCTTTCACTTCTGACGGTTCGTCAGTTTAAGCATAGTGAAGCGCATGCTCAAAATTTATCTGCAAATCAGATGATGACACGTGTTCCCTCACGATCCCAAGTTTGCAAAATATAAACAGTCTGTTGCTGTTGATAACAGTAACCCATTGAGAGAATCCTGATTAGTGTCTTGTCCACCAAGTCTTGAGAGTAACTCTTCGGTTTTCTTGGTTGGTAAGACTTCGGTTGGTAAGAATTCGGATTATTACCCCGAGTCCTTTTATCATTCGGTTTATAAGGATTCGGTTGATATCCTTGAAACTTTGTATTTGTCAAGATGTTCAGTAAACAGCCAATTTGTCTCTTAGTTCTCGTGTATAATGGTTCGTGTAGGATGCTAAAAGATCACATGTGATAACCTTTTCATGCTTCGTGATGTGTTATCTTTGTGTAAGATAAGAAATAGGAATCACGGGAGAACTTTTTATTTCATGAATCAAAGATACATTCAACATAACAGATTCCACCACCCAACCACACCCTGCTTCCACCTCGAGGAGTCAAAAGTTATTTCCTTGCCTTGCCCTTTCCCTTCGCCTTAGCCTTCTTGCTGTTTGTAGTGGACAACAGGCTTTGACCTTGACTGCTCTCCGGAGTCGGAGGGATCTGAACAGGTCTGGCACTCAGGGCTAAGTCTTCATGGAAGCGCCGCCACTCCCTCACCTCGTGATCCCAAGAGGGGGGGCATATGGCCATATCCCGGTTGGTTTTCTTGAACCGAGGACTGATCAGGAACCTCCTCGGGTTCAAGCATCTCTTCGAGGTAGCGAAGATAGTCGTCGTCAAAGTCCTCTGGTCGAGGTTGGTTTCGCCCTTGTGGTGGAGGTTGTACTCCAACCTGATTCTGTTGATACCAGCGCTGGATGTCATTCAATCCTTCATCACCAGAAAGAGATTGAGAGCGCCTGGGAATGTTGTCTTGACTGGGAGGTGGTGAGAAGGCTCCAGGAAGGTTTTCCTCATACCATTGCTCTATTTCATTTGTCCTCCCTCCAGTGGAGATGGAGTGTGGTGGAGAGCGTCGAGGTACAAGATCTTGGTCAGGCCAGTAGGGTTCTTCGTTGGGTGGAGCCAGTCTGGCTGAGTGAAAACCAGGGACAGATAAGGTTGGCTGAATGGAGACATAGTCATCTGATTCAGAGTCCGAAAGCTAGAGGGGAAGGTTAGAGGTATCTCCTTCAAGGGGCTGACCCTTTTCTGCCCTCAGTTTGTTGAGCTTTTTGTCTCCCTCTTTCAGCAACAGCCGAAATGAGAACCTCTTTTTTGCTGGCTTGTCTTCGGAGCTAGCCTTCTTGCCTTTGCCTTTATCCATACCTACAAAATAAAATACGACACAAAGAGGAGAAGTTAGGGGTATTTCTTCCTTTCTTAGTCGTGATCTATTTATAGGGAGGTTAGGTCCATTTTAATTGGCTAGTTTTGAATCTAAAAAGACCATTCAAGGTGCTAACATCCAAAATGCTTGATCTTATCTTTAATGTGAATCCGTGATCTCTGAATTTTATGTATGCTTTTAATGCTTCACGCCATAAATGAAACGTCTCTTCAGTTTCGTAAGCATTCGCTTGTTTGCTTGCTAGTTCATTTCTATCATACCGAGCTCATGGCGTAATGTAGAGAATCTTGCCTCGGCGAGTGGTTTGGTGAGAATATCGGCAAGTTGATCTTCAGTATTCACGTATTCAAACTTAATGTCCTTTTTCTCGACATGATCTCGAATAAAGTGATATTTGATGTCAATGTGCTTAGTCCTCGAGTGAAGCACAGGATTTTGAGTAATGGCAATAGCACTTGTATTGTCACATAGAATGCTTACTTCTCTAGCTGAGATTCCATAGTCCTTTAGTTGTTGCACCATCCACAGTATTTGCGCACAACAACTTCCCGCAACTATGTATTCGGCTTCAGCAGTGCTCGTAGCAAAAGAATTTTGCTTTTTGCTGAACCATGAGACAAGCCTTCCCCCTAAGAACTGGCATGTCCGTGATGTACTATTTCGATCAATTTTACAACCAGCAAAATCCGTATCCGAATAGCCAACAAGGTCGAAGACTGCACTCTTTGGATACCAAAGTCCCACACTTTGAGTTCCTTTGAGATACCTTAGTATCTTTTTAGCTGCACTTAAATGACTCTCCTTAGGATTAGCTTGAAAGCGGACACATACGCCTACTGCAAAGGATATATCCGGTCTACTTGCAGTCAAATATAACAATGAGCCAATAATCCCTCTATACTTCGTATGGTCTACCTCTTTTCCTTCATTGTCAATATCCATTCTCAATGACGTGTTCATAGGAATTTTGACCGAGAACTTCCCATCAATTCCAAACTTTTTGATGAGGTCCTTAGTATATTTGGCTTGATTGATAAAAATGCCTTCACGTTTTTGTTTAACCTGTAGGCCAAGAAAGTAATTTAATTCTCCCATCATGCTCATCTCAAAATTTTCCTTGCATGAGTTTAGAGAATTTCTCACAGAGATCCGAATCAGTACTCCCAAAGATGATATCGTCCACATAGATTTGTACCAATAAAATGTGATCTCCATCCTTGATTCTGAATAGGGTTTTGTCCACTTGTCCCTTCGTGAACCCACAACTTATAAGAAAGCATGATAAAGTATCATACCAAGCCCTTGGTGCTTGTTTTAAACCATACAGAGCCTTGTTGAGCTTGTAGACTTTGTCTGTTCCAACTTCTGAAATAAAACCCGGTGGTTGCTCAACATATACTTCTTCTTCCAAGAGTCCATTTAGAAGATATCGTCCACATAGATTTGTACCAATAAAATGTGATCTCCATCCTTGATTTTGAATAGGGTTTTGTCCACTTGTCCCTTCGTGAACCCACAACTTATAAGAAAGCATGATAAAGTATCATACCAAGCCCTTGGTACTTGTTTTAAACCATACAGAGCCTTGTTGAGCTTGTAGACTTTGTCTGTTCCAATTTCTGAAATAAAACCCGGTGGTTGCTCAACATATACTTCTTCTTCCAAGGGTCCATTTAGAAAAGCACTCTTGACATCCATTTGAAATTCTTGTATGCGGCATAAGTTAGAAATATTCTAATTGCTTCAAGTCTAGCCACTGGAGCGAATGTTTCGTCAAAATCAATTCCTTCTTCTTGACAATAACCTTTTGCAACCAGTCGAGCTTTGTTCCTAACAATGACTCCTTGCTCATTCATCTTGTTTCTGAAGACCCATTTCGTTCCAATGACATTTTGATGAGTTGGTCGTGGAACTAGCTCCCATACATTGTTTCTCTCGAATCGATGTAGTTCATCTTGCATGGCTATGACCCAGTCCGAGTCATTCAATGCTTCGTCTATAGTTTTGTGTTCTATTTGAGATATGATGCATGCCATCATGCATTCCCGAATGGATGCACGAGTTCGTACCCCATCATGGATGTCTCTAATAATTTGATCTTGAGGGTGATTTCTCAGCCACCTTAAGTCTGGTTGAAATGTAGTCGATGGTGCTCCCTCATCTATTGTAGAGTCTTCATGATTGACCTCACCATGTGGTTCAGGTTGATTTGGTTCAGTGACTATATCTTGCAATACTTCGACAAAAGGAGAAGTATTCGGTAGATGATTTGGAAAGATTGAGTAATCATCTCCTTCAGAATCTGTGTCTTTGGATAATTCCTTAACTTTTCCATCTTTCGTGTTCTCCTCAACTTGTGTCTTTTCAGAATTCACCATATTATCTATAGATATCTCATCGAATACCACATGAATAGATTCTTCTATTACCATGGTTCGCTTGTTTAGGACTCGGAATGCTTTACTCTTATCTAAGTAACCCTTAAATAATCCTTCACCAGCACGTTCATCAAAAGCTTTAAGATGAGTCTTTCAATTGTTATGAATAAAGCATTTACTTCCGAAGATATGGAAATATCTCACAACAGGTTTCTTGCCTTTCCATAGTTCATAAGGAGTAACTCCATGAATCTTGTGAATGAGAGATCTGTTTTGGGTGTAACAAGCTTTGTTGATTGCTTCGGCCCAAAAATGCTTAGGCAAACCTGAGAAAGCAATCATAGATCTTGTTGCTTCCTTAAGAGTTCTGTTCCTTCTTTCAGCAACACCGTTTTGCTGGGGAGTTGTTGCTGTAGATAGTTGATGTATAATCCCATATTGTCCACATAAATCCTGAATCACCTTGTTCACAAATTCGGTTCCTTGACCAGATCAGATTTTAATAATGTTTAAATCCTTTTCTGTTTGAAGTCTTCGGAGCAAGTCAGGTAAAACCGTTTCAGTTTCATTCTTCTTCCTTAGGTAGGATGTCCATGTATATCTTGTGTAGTCATCTACTACCACAAGAGTGTATTTTCTTCCACTTAAGCTTATAGGATCAACAGGTCCGAATAGATCCATGTGAAGTAAACTCAAGGGTCTTGAATTGGTATTGAGGATTTTTGTTTTGAATGAAGACTTGATTTGTTTCCCCTTTTGACAGGCTTCACAAACCTTGTCCTTATCATAAGTTACATTGGGTAATCCTTCGACTAACTCTTTTCTTGCAAGCTTGTTGATGGCCTTGAAATTGAGATGGTTAAGTTTGTGGTGCCATTCCCAGCTTAGATCTCTTTTGCTTTTGGCAATTAAGCAAGTGTTCGGCCACACTATTTCCCATGTGACTACATACATGTTCTTTCTCCGTCTCGCAGTTAGCATAACTTCATGATTCTTTTCTGAAATGACTTGACAGAGATCTTTGGAGAATTCCACTTTATATCCTTTGTCGCAGAATTGGCTTGTGCTTAACAGGTTGAATTTTAATCCCTCAACATATGATACTTCTTGAATAGTCAGACCATTCTTCGTAATATCTCCAGTGCCTATGGTTCGCCCACTTGAGTTCCCACCGAATATAACCTTAGGACCATTCTTCGCTTTAAAGTTGCTCAATTCTGATTTGTCACCAGTCATGTGTCTTGAGCATCCACTATCTACATACCATATGGTCCTATTTCCCTATATCCAAAGATCCGGTAGTTTTAGGTACCCATACCTTCTTGGGTCCTTGAGAGTTAGTGGTAAGCTTGGGCATCCATGCATACCTAGAACTTGTGAGCTTCATCATTGGTCCACGGTACCCATTAAACACACGATAATCATAAGGAATAGCATAATAGGCCTGAGGAGACTTGGGTGAATAAACCTTCTGAAGAGATGGTGTTTATTTATTTGTGTTTATCCTGGTGTATGAGGTTTACTTATGTCTATGTGTGAGCAGAAACTTTGCTCTTGTCATAGGCTCATAGTCCATGAACCAGTCCTCATCATTGGGATACAGTCTACCGTCTCCACCCTTATGCTTCCTAGAGAACCTTTTGAAGTTCTTGGCACTATTCGGGTAAGGACTCGGCCTACCCTGAGGTCTACCCTTGCGTTTCCTCTGTGAATAGTGTTGCCTCTTTTTGCCTTGGAATTTCCCTCTTGATTGTTTGTTCCTTTTTGGTTGACCATTTGCAATAAAACTATGAGGGTTTTGTATGCGAGGTCTGTACTGAGGTATCTGACGACTCCTCGGGTTACCGTGTAAGGAACTTCCTTTCGTAGGTTCCACAATTCTTGTTTCAGCCGAATCATTAGATTGGCTCGTTGATTGTGGTTCTTTTCCATTCTCAACATTAATCACTGGCTCAAGATTTTAGGTTTGTCCTTAAACAAAAACAGAGTTTAAACCTCCACTAGTAGAAGGATCTGTTGGTCGTGTTAAGATGACATGTGAATGAGAGCTGGAGTTATAACCAAGTTCGGTTCTACTCCCTGATGGTCTTTGATCATCTACCATTCGATCCATTATCCTGGATGAATTAGTAAACGTCACAATTACCGCACGTAGATTTTGCTCTCTATCATCTTTCACTTTACATTCTTCCTTAAGAAGATGAATTTGCTTCTCAAGCTGGCTTATAGATTCAAGCATCTCAGCATTTTTGAATTTTAAGTCCTCGAGATCTTTTCTTTCTGCCAAAGCTGAGCATTTTCTTCCTTAAGTTTGAAATGTGTGTATCTAACATCATCAAAGTCTTTCACCATTCTTTCGAAAGCTTCCCTAGAACTTTCATGATAACTGGATTCGGAACTGCAATTAGATGAGTAGTTTTGAGAAGTTACCTCTTCTTCTTCTGCCATAAGACATAATTCTTCATCCGAATCCTCTTGACTGAAAAGGCATAGAAGTCCCTTTTCGTCTTCCGAACTGGCACTTTCTGAGTTAGAACTTGATGTGCATGGCTCGTCAGTCTTCTCTTCTGGTTTCTCTTCCACAGCTAGAGCCTTTCTTCGTCTGTCACCCTTCGGATTGTTTCCGGAGTAATTACTCAGTTGATCATTTGCATCATTTGATGTATTCTTTGGATTGTTGTAGCTTCCCGAACTCTTCCTGTAGTTGTCGTACTCCTCTTGATGCTTTTTGACTATGGGATAAGGACATTCAGTTTTAAGTGTCCAGGCTTTCGGCAGTTATAACACAGCATCTGTACTTCGTCATTTTCACGTGTTCTTGATCTTCTTGACTTGTCATTACTTATATGCTTTGATCTTCTTGACTTGTCCGAATTGTCATGAGACTGATTCTTTCTCATGAATCTCTTAAACTTTCTCATAAACAAGGCAAATTGATCATTAGTGAATAAATCAGAAGAAGGGTTAGAATTCGACCTTATTGTTGACGATGAGGGTTGTTGATTTGCAACCAAGGCTATATTCCTCGTTTCAAGTTCTTGTTCATTTAGTGCTTCCTTCTCGAATTCATAAGCCTTTAGATCACTGAAGATTTGAGTAGTGCTCGTTGTTTTGAGGTCTCGGTGGTCACGCATAGCAACAACTTTCATCTCCCAACTCTTCGGTACTCCTCGGAGAATCTTTAGGTTTATCTCTTTTTGTGAGAGCTTCTCCTCATCGAGGTCACTAATATCCATTACACACTGCAATCCTCTTTGTTTTCTGAATCTCTCCATGACATTTTAATCCTTGTTGGTTTGACTGATTTGAAAAGATCTGATTTTGCCTCCAAACCCTCACTCTTCAAGTAGTTCATGATGTTAGGAACCCCAAGCCATTGATTTTGATGATACAAAATACCAGAGGAGACCCCCCCCCCAAACTTTTACTTTATCTTTTATTTTAATAGGTTGAATACTAGTTAAGAACTCGTCTTAACGAGTCCATAACAAAATCAAGAGTAACCTTCCATTGAAGATCAAAGAGCTTTCAAGGAAGAAGACTCACCAAGACCGAAGACTTATCAAGGCCGAATATTGGAAGGGTCGAACTCCTAAAGACCGAATAATCAAGATGATTTATTCGAGGAGATGATGAGAGAATGATAAGGTCAATCATTCTTACGAGTACCCAAGGCCTACGGACTCTAACGACATTCTCTGGAATATTGTCTTGTCCATAGCCTTGATGTTGTGAATGATCAAAATGTCAAACGGATCCTAGGCTATGATCCCAAGGAGCATTAAAGTAGACAAATAGCTAGAAAGTACTAACATTCACATGGGTCAAATTTTACCCAGTGGATATTACACACTGGACATAGGTTTTGAAATTTGGTTTCCCTCCAACGGAATCAAATCTCACATCTATAAATACCTATGCTTCATCCCATTTGAAAGCAGGTTGGTTCATACATGCAATAGACAATTACAAGCTTTCAAAGGTGTGCAAAAATATCCGAAAAAAAAGCTAAAACTCTCAATCTAGTTTCAAAAGGGAATCTTGTGCTACTCAAGTGTTGAATCAAGAAGCTTAAGCCAAGATTTTCAAGTTGGAGAAATTTTTCAACATTTCAACCAACCTCTACTTAGGAGAAGTAGAAAGAGGCGGAGTAAACTCGCAGAAGTTGAAAAACCTACGAAAAGCGTGGCTGCCGGGCTTTGTAATCAAAGGAGCACGTTTTGGGGAGTTATTGTACTATCAAAAGAGACAATAGTGCAATCCTTCACAAGTTGTGAAAAAGAGTGGAGTAGGCTTCGTTAACAGTCGAACCACTATAAAGACCTCTCTCTCTCTCTCTCTCTATTTTATTTACTGCCTTATCTATTGCATTACACATCACAAACCAAGCCTAAATTTTTCATAACCAAATCTGTGCAAAGTAACATTAAAATTTGTAACCTTTTATTTCCATTGCGTTTATCTTTGGTCAAGTTCTAACCTTCTCAAGGATTCGTTCTTGCGAAAATTTTTCAAAACCTAGTGAGTCTATTCAACCCCCCCCCCCCCCCCCCCCCCCCCCCCCCCCCCCCCCCCCCCCCCCCCCCCCCCCCC
>NC_044918.1:32053710-32070722 GCF_003576645.1 Ipomoea triloba
CCCCCCCCCCCCCCCGCTTCTAGACTCACTCCTCTACAAATTGGGACCAACACATGACCATATTTTATTGCCACAACATGGTTAGGTTAGCAAATCATATTTAATCCAAAAAAAAACTTTTTACTACTTAAAATGTTTTTAAATACTCACCAAATCAGCATGCACTTTTCCATATTTTTTTATCATTTGACACAACCTTTGATGAACTATTAATAATATCAATTCTTTGATTCTTGATATTGAAGCATATGACATATGAATGCTCCGAAGTAATCACATGGAAAAACATATGCAGTTGGACAATTGAAGCAATATATTAATATTTGTTTGAATAACTTAAATAGCATAAGCTAGACATATACATTACCAAATCAAGGGCAATGAGTTTAATGTGTGCAACGCGCTAAAGCTCATGATGAAGCCTTCCTTTAAAACACTGTAACCTATGCACTATATTCATAAAACTAGATTATGATATATAGTCAATGTATCAAAATAATGTAATGTAAACAAACATAAAAATTGATTAGCAAATCTTACTTGTTAGCATTTGGATTCTGCATAATTCATTCTTGAAACACCTTCTCAGTAGCTGTCAAGAATTGAGCTACATTTATCTGCCGAACCATATATGGAGATCTCAATGTAACAGTAATCTTACGGCTCCTTCTTTCTCCTTCTAATAGATTAGTATCTTGGTTCTCAACTTTTTGGATCTCAGGTGCTTTGTCACCATCATCCACCACGATTTCTTTGCCCTTATCCAACAAAGACCCTTCACCCACCTGAACATCTATTCTTTCTTCTCTTTCACCACCTCCACCAACAATCTCAACTCCATCACCTCTCCCCTCCAACACAACATCTTTTCTCACCAACAATCTCAACCCCACCACCTCTCCTCCAACGCAGCATCCTTCTCACCAACTTCCCTTTGTTCTTCTTCTTGGTGTTCACTACTTGGACTAGCTGCTTGAAGGAATGCTACTCCGAGGTCCTGATATTGACTAGATATATTCACCACATTAGCCCAAGTTGCTTCTTCACCAAGTGGTGGTGTTAGACCAAAACTAAAGCTTGGCATATCATCCACCTTTCTCAAGTACTATTCCCTCTTCAAAATGGCTTCGTCCATAGCAGCAATATTGTTTGGATTGAACCAAAATGAATCCTGACTGCTAGATGCTTCCACATCTTTCTGAATGCTAGACTCAACAGTCACTCTTGCACCTATAAGAAGCTTTTGAGCTGCAGTGTGCATTAATTTGGTCACCTCATTATCACCGACAACTGCTGCTGGTTTTGAAGCCAACTCAATCACCTCAACAATGATTTTCCCAAGCAAGTGAAGCTCCACATAATTTGCAACATACACCTATATACCAATTTTTTTTTAAAAAGGTACAATGTTAGACTGGAAACTGTGCACTGTTAAAGAAAACAATATGCACTACAAGACTGAAAAATATGCACTATTAAGGAAAATAATATTAGAAATGCACATGTGCCTCGTAATCTTCTTCAAAGAGGCTTTGAGTTCCAAGAGGCACCTGTGGTTGGACAGATGGTTCATCATCACGGGCAGGCTGAGGTATAGACTAGTGGCACTCCTCAGCTTGAGCTTGAATATTTTCTGCAGCAAGTTGGAGGCGCTCCTCTACTGATGGAATCTTTGCCACTTCTCTATCAACTCGACCAAATCCTCCAACTTGAATCTCTGCCACTTCTCTATCTTTAATAAGCTGTGAAGTCCACCCAATAAATGATGGAATCTTCCTAGGAATGTTCCGGGTGTATACCACCACACGGTCAACATAAAAACCCTGAATACAAAGGCAAAATGTCAGTTTAATAATCCTTTAACTATTAAACTCTGCATAAAATGTATATATTATGAGCCTTACTGTCAAAAACAAGAGTGGACCATTGAAAAGAGATTTCGAACTCCTTACCCATGTATACACACAATAAAACATATGGAAATTATTTAAAACACAAACACTAAAATAATATGAATCTAAATCATCCGGAAATTACGATCATAAACAAACATCAAACAATGAAGAACATGCAATACGTTTTTATTACAAATTTACCTTGTCTATTCACAGCACGTTGAAGGTCTGGTGATGAATCATCAGCCGACGCCATTGTTTCTGATATTTCAGATTGTATGTATGCAGGAGTGATAAACATTGTCAAAGTTTTTTCGCTAAAATTTTCTCGTTGAATTCGGCGCCTTCGCCTGAAATTTGCTCGCTGACTTCGTCGCCTTCGTCGACTTCGTATCTTGTTCAAGAAAAAACAGAGAAATCTTCGTTGTAGTGGCTATAGTGGAGAAGTGGGAAAGATTTGTGGAACATGCTAATGACAATTTTACCCTCGAACGTTAATGAACATATATTGCATTGTAATAATAGAATCGGTAGTATTAAAAAAATAAAACACTTAAAAGGAATATAGTCATAAATATTGTTGGATATAGACGAAAATAAAACACATCAAAACTTTATACAATTATTAATAACAATATATGAAACATAATTAATTTGATAAAATAATTCAAATTAAAAACACATTATAAATTACACATCTCATTATTAATTTTTTTAAAAATTATATATATATATATATATAAAGCTTTGAAAAAGCTACAAAGGATGATAGGATTCGAACCATTGCCCCTTCATTAAGTAAAAACACACCCAACTAACTAAGCTAACTAATCAATTCTTTATTTATACCTGTTTTCATATATTTATATTTAAAACTATTCTATACACATACATATATATATATATATATATATATAGTACGTATGTATGTATGTACGTACGTACGTACGTACGTATTTTTATTTTTATTTGGTAAATGGTGTAAATTTTTTTTTAAAATAAAGAAGCTAATTCATTAATCATAGGCTGAAACGTTTACAATAAATATCGATGGAATGGTCAAACATTCCTTACAGTCAAACATAAAAACAAATTCCCTAGCAATGCTATAGAAAACTTGATTCAAAAACTGTTTTACAAATTTGAAACTGAATTCTTTGGATGAACTTAAAGCTTCTTTAATGATTTGGTCAAACGTACCCAAGACTGACACTGGTTGAATAGTCTTGCACACTACCTGGGTATCTATTTTCATTCTTCTATCCATTGGGAGTGACGGAGCCAAGATTTCCTTTGAGTGGGGGCGAAAAAGCAACGTGTTCTACTAAATTATGCCAATACTAAGCTTCACGGAGTTTCAATAAGCAAATCGACAAAAATTAATGTTCAAGAGCCTAACTCTAGTTAGCACTTAGCAATTAATCATCCAAAAAGCACATACATTAAAAACAATAATAGGTAATAATAAACAACATTGTACTTCAAGAGAAACTATCTCATACCAATGTTACCATCAAATCAAAATACAAACATCATAGTATTGAAACAGAGAATCCAATTCCCAACTTCATAAACAAGTATATACCATTTATAAATCATAAATACTCCATGATAAATAATAAATAATAAATAATTAATCAAAGAAAGGTAAGCATCTGCCAATATCAACATTCTGAGGGATTGGGAACAACTACTTACTTGTTTCAAGCTTGAGGTTCCATATCCATTATAAGATGAGGAAAACAGAAATTGGACCAGTGACCATTTCTCTCTATACAAAGCAATTGTCAGCGGCTCCAAATATCTGCAAAAATCAAGACTATTAGGTTCAGAAACTACAAAACATTAAAATATAGTGAAACAGATCCTATTTTGTACCTAATACTCTAATAGAATGAGTTAACTTGTCCAAAGATTCCAAATATATAATTAATGTGTGAAAAATTATGTCTTTTGTTAATAAACCAATACTCCAAGAGCAGAAACGTCTAAGAGTTTAAGTTTTAGGAAAATTAGGGCAAAACAAAATTAGGGAAATTAGGGCAAAAAATTAGGAACTACGAACCTGTGACCGAGTGTGAGAACGAGATTAGGAACCAACGAGGACTCTTGCTAACCCGTGAGCGACGACTGGTCGCCGTGTAATACCTCGAAATATTTTCTTCAAAAAAAAAAAAAGGAGGAGGTTTAAATTTTATTTTATTCTAAGGCATTGGCATGCTCAAGTTATGATTCATAGATATTCAGAATAATTTTTGCTAGTTAAAATAGTTGTTAATAAGCTGCGATCGTACGTACCGGTCAAGAACCGTAAGAATTTTTGGAGTTGGTGTTCGGACCCGATAGTCCTAGGAAATGGATTGTTAGACACCATACTATTATTCTTGAATTTCCTATTTAATTAAATTATCCCATAAGCAGCGAAAATTTATTTTGATCGTACATCGCTAAATTTCGCGGTGTACCGAACCTAGCCCAATTTTGAGTTTCAATCTGGGATAAATTTTTGGTTTCGAAAATTATTTGATTTAAATTAGTTTCTACCGAGAATTCATCAGTTTTAATCCCGATCAGTCTAGCTAAGATATTTTTCAAGATCAAACCATAGGAAAGTGACACTTGTCACAATTATTTACCACATGTTGGTGTGGACTAGTCAACCAAGTGGATTAAGATCATAAAGCCATTTTTTTCCCATTTTCCTCATCTTGGCCAAAAATTGGAGAAGAGAGAGAGAGAGAGATCATCTTTTTCCTCCATTGAAGCTTCACATTCCATAGCCAAAAATTTCTTCACAAGTCTCAAGCTTTTCGGTAAAACTTTAATTTTATTCGGTAGAAAGCTTTATTTTCCTTCCTAGACCTTGAATCTAAGCTTAGTTTCTTAATATTTGTTGTTATGATGTTAATTTTTCTCCTAGGGTTTTGAGTAAAAATTGGGGAAAAAGTCCAAGATTTGCTTCTACGGTGTTAGTAAACTTTCTCGAGGTAAGGAATCCCTTAAGTAGGTTAAGGTCACTTGAAATTGGATAATTGATTGTTTGGTTGAAATATGATGAGATCTAGGTGGAAATGTTGTGTACATGATTGTATGTATAGTATATATGAAATTGTATTTTGCATAATATATGGGTATAAATTGTTGTGTTGAGGAGATGTGGTAGTTAATATGCCTAAATATCTAGATTAGAGATGCTAGGTGTATTATATGATATATGTATGAATGTATAAGTATGGTATACATATATATATGTACATACGTGTGATGTATGTATATGTAAAATCGTGTATATGTGTGTATATGGGTATAAATACATGCTTAATGAGTATGTATGTATAATTAAAATAAAATATTGTATTATGTATATATACATATATGTGACATATATGTTAACCTTGTATACCTATACGTATGAGTATTGTGGAAATTATATTATGTATATGGGTAGTATGTGAACTTTTATGTGAGTATGCCTAAATTGGGTGAGGCGTTGTGTTGATTGCCTATATACATATATGAAGTACTATGTACATATGTGATGTGATAATGGAACAATGTGGGATGGTTACACTTTATTACCCCGGTGTATGGTAATTAGTGTGCTATCAAAATGTTTTGAGAAATAAAATTTTTGGACAAAGTTATGAGTGTTGAATGTTTTCAAGTTGGAACTTGGTTTTGTGGAATATGTCCAAAAAGTAATTTTTGACTCAAGGAAGATGAGGAAGAAGGAAAATTATTTTCAAACCCTTAGTTTCTAGTAAAGTTGAGGAGGACCTTGATTAGCCTTCGGGTGGCTTAAAGTGCCCTTGCCCAAGGTTGTTATATTTAGTATGATCATTCATACGGAAGGAGCGAAGTCTATTTGCTGGGTACTATATAACTCGTTTGGATGAGGTATTCCTACGGGGGTACGTGTGCACACTTAAGGTATAGTTACTCTAGAAAGTCCGGGTAGGTGTCGTTTCTATAGACCTAGTAGGGCCAGCTAGGGATCATTTTAACGAACCTTACGTCCAGGGGATCAGTGTTAGACCGGGTGATGACCACTGAACCCGAGTTCGATGATCCAAGTGGTCAAGAGAGGGAGTCAAGAGAATACTCCAAAGGCCTCACGCTTTCTACAAAGAAACTAAGTGGAGAATTTCGTATGAAAATGTAGTTACTCTGTAGCTACGCTAAAGAGAGATGTGATGATTGTTTAAGCAAGAAAGGGTGTTGATGAATCCTCTTGAGAACAAGTTAGTGGAATTTCCCTATGAGGAAGCTTTTCAAGTGCAGAGTGGTGATTTAAATGCGAAGTTCATAAAATCTTTTCACTACTTGCTTACATGCTTAAATGTTTAGTGATACGTTGAGTAATGTGTTTCTTGTTAAGTAATCCCTTATCCAAAGAGTTTCTAATGTTGTTCCATTCTTAGTTATTACTTGTGCAAGCTATACTTGATAACCTATTTGCAGGTTAAGTGTCAATGAGGAGAATGGTAATAAAGGTTTTTTTTTAAATATACCTGTTTTGCAAACCTTTATTTGATTTTGGGTGACCCATGGATCCCTTACTTAGCCGTCACGCTAACTACACTTCAATGTGTTTTTATTTAACAGATGTCATCTAGTGTGGGCTCCTGGAGCCCGATGAGCTCAAGGAGCTCATCTGAGTTTACCTTCCCGACTATAGATTATGATGACTATACCCAGTTTTTTATAGGCGAAGACCCCTATTTTCCTGGCTACGCTCCTGATCCTCCTGCTCCTCCTTCTCCGCAGTATAGTCCTCCTTGTTTTGGAAGAACCTGTTTTGTGTAAATATTTTTGTAGCCATAGTAACTTAGTTGGCTAGCAAGTTTGTAAGTAACTTCAATCTTGGTGTGTTGGGGCCCTAGTAGTCAACTCTGGTATATATATTCGTAGCTGATCTAGCTACTTTTGTTCCTTTCTGCTGAAGTGATTATATGGTTATGTCAAGTAGAAAGTATGTGTGTGAAGCAGTTTTCTTCTTTAGCCTGTGCATCTAGATTGGATTCTACCGAGTGTGGGACAGGGTTCAGTCTAGATGTGGCGGTAACTACTCCGGATGTACGGTATAGCCGGGCCGGGGTGTTACACGCCGGTGTTCCGTGTTTGGTGGCAACTCGCGAGGTGCGACAGTGCCGTCCGTGAGAGGACAGAGGCATAGAGGTGAGTCAGGTGATAGAGTAATAGAGGACTCCTGAGTCCTGAGAGGAGACGAAGAAAGGCAATAGTGTTTGCTGAGCGACGAGAGAGGCACAGAGCCAGGAGAGGACGAGAGAGGCGGAGAGCAACGAGAGAGGAGAGCAGAGTGGAACCGATGAAACAATGAAAAAAATTATATATATAAATGAAGAAGTAGTATTGTGTAGGGGTTGATTCGTCAAAAGATATTTATGTTAAAATGAAAAGTCTGTGACTCCCCGAGTGTCAGTCTCGAAGGAAGGACGTGGAGGTGTGTCAAACATTCGGGAGTTTACTTGATTGGATCATGCATAGGACTTGAGTGTGGTGAAGGGTGGAATTGCAAGTGAGAGTGTAGTTCATTGGTTGGTTTGAGTGCAAGAGAGTAGTAAAGTAAAAGTGATTTTGGGAATATGTAAAAGGGGTAGGGATTGGATAGTGTTCATGAATATTGCATAGTGAGAGTCTAAGGTCATGGATTAGGATTGCTAGGATATTGTCTATTCAAGAGTGTGTTGTCTTAGTCCTTTTCCACCTTGTGTACTAAGGCTTCTTTGACTTAGGAGTGCATTCAAGCATCCAAAGTTCTAAGAGGAATTTTATCAAACACTTAAGCTACACACTATCCTACTATTCTTAAGAAGTCCATAGGAACTTTGATTGTGTAAAGCTTCAAATCCTAACTCTAATCAAAGACATGAAAGAGTCAAGAGCTCAATCTCTCATCTAGATTGGCCAAATCCAACGAGATCTCATCAAAACAACAATCAAAAGACAAGAATAGATAATCCATCAACACAAACTCATAGATCCAAGATATAGAAATAAGATCATCACAAAAGCAATATTCAATCACACAATCCAAATCCCTAGACTAAATTAGCTACTCATGATATGAAATGAAAGTAAAAGCTAATTTAATCCAAGAACAAGATAGCTAAAATTATAGAAATGAAATAGAGATCACCTAGAGAGAAGAAGATCTTCAATCCAAGCTTGTTGTCTTCTACAATGGAGATTGATCTAATCTAAAAACTAAGAAAAATGGAGAAAACTCTCCAAAGGAAAACTAAGGAAAGGGAAAACTAAAATTCTGGAAAATCCTCCCTTGGAAATTCATCAAAGGGGTTTAAATAGTCTCTGAAATGACAACCCTAGCTGAAATTCGCGCATCACGCCTCCACGCCTCTCACACACGTGTGAGCGTGCGTGGGGAGCTTCTGGAAAGTTTCCACGCTTGCTCACACGCGTGTGGCCTTCCAGATTGGTCCTCCGGGGCTCCGCTTTTGCCTGGTTTGCTATTTAAGCTCATCTTTTGGTCCTATTTGCTCCCGGGGCTCCTGTTTTACTTCTTTTAAGCTAAAAATAGCTTTTGTGCATCAGTTAGTGATTTTCAAGCATTTACGCACATAATTTACCAAATAAGGATGCTATAGACGCGATAAAACACCCTAAAATGTGCCTGAAATAAGGGTATCTCGGAGTCTTATCAAATTTTCCACACTTTGTTTCTTTCTTGTCCTCAAGCAAGACTTTTTTCTTTCTAAGCATATAAGTCTCCGAGATACTCTCTCATACAAAACAAAGCTTTTGGCAAGTCAAAAAGATGGGTGTCTAAGATTGTTGAAACGGGGGAAATCATTTGTGTTATCTATAAAGGATTTTGGTTAGATGCCAGCAACTCAAGAAATATTTCCGGGAAATAAAAACCTTTCGTAGATAATCAAATAAAACAAAGGATCACACTTCTTGCACCATACGCAAGCATGCATTTCCAAAGTTTTGGTTCACCTTCTATTTAAATAAGGCCTCTAGCCGATCTCACTAGTGGGAACGATGTGCACTAGCTAATCAACTTTCCATCCTTATACGCCAAAGCCCAACGTAAATGTAAATGAGGGTAGTGGCATGGACCACNAAAATTATATATATAAATGAAGAAGTAGTATTGTGTAGGGGTTGATTCGTCAAAAGATATTTATGTTAAAATGAAAAGTCTGTGACTCCCCGAGTGTCAGTCTCGAAGGAAGGACGTGGAGGTGTGTCAAACATTCGGGAGTTTACTTGATTGGATCATGCATAGGACTTGAGTGTGGTGAAGGGTGGAATTGCAAGTGAGAGTGTAGTTCATTGGTTGGTTTGAGTGCAAGAGAGTAGTAAAGTAAAAGTGATTTTGGGAATATGTAAAAGGGGTAGGGATTGGATAGTGTTCATGAATATTGCATAGTGAGAGTCTAAGGTCATGGATTAGGATTGCTAGGATATTGTCTATTCAAGAGTGTGTTGTCTTAGTCCTTTTCCACCTTGTGTACTAAGGCTTCTTTGACTTAGGAGTGCATTCAAGCATCCAAAGTTCTAAGAGGAATTTTATCAAACACTTAAGCTACACACTATCCTACTATTCTTAAGAAGTCCATAGGAACTTTGATTGTGTAAAGCTTCAAATCCTAACTCTAATCAAAGACATGAAAGAGTCAAGAGCTCAATCTCTCATCTAGATTGGCCAAATCCAACGAGATCTCATCAAAACAACAATCAAAAGACAAGAATAGATAATCCATCAACACAAACTCATAGATCCAAGATATAGAAATAAGATCATCACAAAAGCAATATTCAATCACACAATCCAAATCCCTAGACTAAATTAGCTACTCATGATATGAAATGAAAGTAAAAGCTAATTTAATCCAAGAACAAGATAGCTAAAATTATAGAAATGAAATAGAGATCACCTAGAGAGAAGAAGATCTTCAATCCAAGCTTGTTGTCTTCTACAATGGAGATTGATCTAATCTAAAAACTAAGAAAAATGGAGAAAACTCTCCAAAGGAAAACTAAGGAAAGGGAAAACTAAAATTCTGGAAAATCCTCCCTTGGAAATTCATCAAAGGGGTTTAAATAGTCTCTGAAATGACAACCCTAGCTGAAATTCGCGCATCACGCCTCCACGCCTCTCACACACGTGTGAGCGTGCGTGGGGAGCTTCTGGAAAGTTTCCACGCTTGCTCACACGCGTGTGGCCTTCCAGATTGGTCCTCCGGGGCTCCGCTTTTGCCTGGTTTGCTATTTAAGCTCATCTTTTGGTCCTATTTGCTCCCGGGGCTCCTGTTTTACTTCTTTTAAGCTAAAAATAGCTTTTGTGCATCAGTTAGTGATTTTCAAGCATTTACGCACATAATTTACCAAATAAGGATGCTATAGACGCGATAAAACACCCTAAAATGTGCCTGAAATAAGGGTATCTCGGAGTCTTATCAAATTTTCCACACTTTGTTTCTTTCTTGTCCTCAAGCAAGACTTTTTTCTTTCTAAGCATATAAGTCTCCGAGATACTCTCTCATACAAAACAAAGCTTTTGGCAAGTCAAAAAGATGGGTGTCTAAGATTGTTGAAACGGGGGAAATCATTTGTGTTATCTATAAAGGATTTTGGTTAGATGCCAGCAACTCAAGAAATATTTCCGGGAAATAAAAACCTTTCGTAGATAATCAAATAAAACAAAGGATCACACTTCTTGCACCATACGCAAGCATGCATTTCCAAAGTTTTGGTTCACCTTCTATTTAAATAAGGCCTCTAGCCGATCTCACTAGTGGGAACGATGTGCACTAGCTAATCAACTTTCCATCCTTATACGCCAAAGCCCAACGTAAATGTAAATGAGGGTAATCCTTATACGCCAAAGCCCAACGTAAATGTAAATGAGGGTAGTCCTTATACGCCAAAGCCCAACGTAAATGTAAATGAGGGTAGTGGCATGGACCACATCACCGCTTTTGGCTTAGCACGGTCCCTCTTTCTTCTCACTTCCTAGGATAACGTCATCGAGCCATCCGACTTCACATGGAGATCCATGCTTTTTCGAAGGTCAGTGCAATGGGTACTCGAATCCTAGCAAAGCGACTCATCTCAGCTCTATTTTCTCAATTCTTGGGATCTTTTTATGTGAACAACCGACTCCAAGTAAAGCTTTTTGCTTACCGAAGACTATGGTTTGGACACAACCCAACGAATTGGCTTCCCTCAATTTTTAAACTCTTTGGTGATTGGCCTTTTGCCTTTTCGACTTCTCCTCGTGTCAACCCCTCATGCCTTTTTCTATTTAATGTTCAAGGGTTTTGTTTTCTCATTAAGCTCACCATTAGGCTCACCTTTTGCCCCATGCCCTACCAAGGTTAGTTCAATTCCGGGCCTCGCTAGTTTTATCTTTCTCAAATTAAAGAGTGGACACTCCCACTTCGAGAGATCCTTGACTAGGGTCCTACGTAAATAAAAGGTGAACATCATGCAAGCAGGCAAGAATATAAACTTATTTGGCTCTAAACACTCTCATGGTTGCGAAAAGTAACTTCCTCAAAGATATTTCGAGAGTAAAAATTTTTGGGCATCTAGTCAAAATTCTCCCTAGATAACACAAATAATAACTCTCTTTTCAAAACTGCAAATGCACCCGCTTATCATTCCCAAGAGCTTCCACTTCTAACTAAGCATGTAAGCATGTAAAGCACGAAGTGCGTCCTTTCCACACTTTAAAGTAAACATCGTCCTCGATGTTTCNACACTTTGGAAATTGCTCTGGGATAAAGGGTATGCATCAAACGATCCTATTAATCATGGCAAACTGTAATATACTCATACACAAAGCTATAAAGAAAATATTTCCACACTTTAAAGATCAAAACGGGGCTTAAAATTAGAAAAGGGATAAGAGGATAAACCAAGTATGCATCCCTCTTTCCACACTTTAGCTTCCAGCATAGGCATGCTCCCGTTATAGATGCTCTATAAGAAATGGAGACATAACATACAAAAAGGGTTTACGGAGTACTATTCAATTATTATAAACTGATAGAAATATAAAAGCAATAAAAATAACAAAATTTTAGATAATAAAGCATAAAAATAAGTAGAAATATCCGAATAGAAATGCAGAAAAGTAAAGCAGTTGGACATTAAATAACATAAAGCGATAAAGATAAATAAAGCAAAGTAAAGAGATAAAAGAAATAAAAGTCGGAACCCCGCGCATAGGGATCCTAATGTTCAAACGGGACCAGCAATCATATTAACCAAAGTCACAGAACTCAAAATCAAGTATCAATTATTCAGGATCGAGAATAGTTGAGGAAGGCATCAATCATCACCGAAGGGATGGAATTGCCTGTCGAATCTAGCTTCAAGAGCGGCAATTCTTCTATCATTATCCTCCACCGCTTGTCTCATGCGGTTGAGGTCCTCGGTGTGAACATCCTGTCTTGCGGAGATGGATGTGAAGTGGCCTTGCTGCCAAGTATGCTCCTCGCGCCAATAGTTCATTTGTTCCTCATGGAGCTGTCTATGAAAATTCTGCGACGCTGCCCAATCCATAGGAGTAGGGCCTTGCTCCTGTGCAGCATCGTCCTCCTCATTCTCTTTCTCGTACTCATCATCATTATCAGAAGCATTTAAATCGGGTGCATCATCACCTCCAAGCCGTAGTTTTGCGGCAAAGAACTCACCCACGGTAAAAGAAATTGAGCAACCATCGGATCTCTCTCCCATCAACTGGTTCAGTAGGCCCAACCCAATACACAGTTTAATAACAAAAGGTCCAATAAATACAGTCTAAACCTTTGGCTTTTGTTGGGTTTGGAGCCATTTCCTAGCCTGAACGCCCATGTTGATACTGACATCATTCTCCATGCACCACATGTAGAATAAGTCCTGCTTGTATACCTTGTTTCTATTCGTGGTTTGGCCAGAGAGATTTATAGCAAAGGCTAATCTGATAGCCTTCAGAGCATTCCGGGTGATGAGCTTTGCCTTCAAGTTTGAAGAGTTGTATGGGGCATTGTTTGTGATGCTTCTCCAATATCGTCTAGCAACTTCATCTGAATCAAAATCTTCTTCGAAATCTCTGAAATATGGCATGGACACGCTTGTTGCATAATGAAAACCGAGTGTAACACCCAAAGTGTTAACAGACATACTGTAGTGGTTGCCGAAAAGAGTGAATGAAATAGATTCCCTTGCATCGTTGACTTCCCTTCTAATCTCCAGGGTCGCCAAGAATTCATAGGTGACAGGTGCATAGGTGGGTCCTCTCCACTGAAATAGATAGCGGAGCTGTGGGTGCCTAAGGAGCATATTCACTTCTTCCAAACAACCAACTTCTCTTAAAACATTATCCTCAAAGTGGCGGCCAACAGAAAGCTGCTTTCCTTTATAGTTGTCTACTGTCGCGAGTTGAATGGGTGTCAAGTGTCGTAGTGACCTTGACCCCGACTCTTGTATAGCCTGTTGAGCTGTAGTGTGCTGCCGTGTCCTTGATCGACTCGATTCTCCTACATCATGCTTTGATTTCTTTGCAATTTCTTTCGAGCGTCCCATCCTACAAATTATAGAAATTATCATTCATGGTAATTGGCTTTGAATAAGTCACCATTATATTTGTGTAAAATTCCTTGTCAAGATAATGGATTTCAAACATATAGGGCTAAGAATTTTTGAAAATTTCGCCATAGTTTCCCCTATATTTTGGACAAATCAAGCATAAGAATATCAACAATATCATTCCATTATCACACACATGCATAAATTCATCATAAGATATATCAATTTGATAGTCAAATAAGAAGTCAACTACAAAAGTCAAGAATTTCAAAAAGTCAACTTCATCTTCTTCCCCAAATTCGAAATTAGGGTTTTGAAATTGAAAATTCAATTTGGGCAATGTAGCATGTGAAAAGTCAAATTGATGACATATAATAGTTCTATAACAAGTTTATTTATCAATTCAAGCATCAATTTCATAATTTCAACAAGAAATCTAACAAACCCATTTGTTCATCGATGGTGTTCACACTTGAAGTTCAAGAATATACAACAATCCATCAATGTAACCATCAATAATGAAAGAAAACATCAAAGGATAGTTCTATGAAGAATTATAACCAATTTAATCATTCAAAATCATGCAAGGCATTGTAGAATAAATTTCACATTCAAACTCTTCCAAATTCATGAATATTCAAGGATAAAGAGTCAAGAAGATGAAAGATTACCTTGATGTTGATGTTTTAATCTTCTTTGAATGATAAAAAGTGAGAAGTATGTTCAAACCTTGAGTTTGGTTCTTCCTTGCGTGGAGAAGAGAAGAGAAAAATTGATTTTGGGAGCAAAATAAGGTGGGATGGCCGAACAAGGGTTTTAAACCCGTAGGGGCCTCCACGCCGATCACACTCGTGTGACCGTGCGTGAGAGCTCTCTGCCTCGCTCCCACGCATGGCAACACGCGTGTGAGCATGCATGGGAGGCTACTGCCTCGTTCCCACACACGGCTACACACGTGTGAGCCTCGTGTAGGTCCACTGCATCGTTTTCTTCTGATTTTTGGCCTTGCCTCTCATACCTATATCCAATTTAAGCTCTTCCAAAGCAATTTCTAGTCTCGAATCCTACAAATTAGTCCTCAAAACATGGTTCTATATGATTGTAGAAATTTATTAGAACAAAAACATTAAAAACGAAAGCATAGCAATAATGTAAAGCATTTTATTAAAACCTTGGGTTGCCTCCCAAGTAGCGCCACGGTTTACGTCATTGGCTAGACGCATTATACCTTGGTTTGAATTCAGCCATATTCCTTGGTGGTGGGTAAGAAGCATTTTGGTACCCACGTGTTTTTCCAAGTAAGCTTATCGTTCCTCCGCTTCGATTTTGGTTTCACCTTTGATTTGACCTTCGCCCTTCCATCGTCATCAGCTCCTTCTTTTGCCTTCTCCTTGTCATCATTCGTGGCTTGTCCTTCGAATCTCAGGGTAATTTCTCCTGAACTAACATCTATTCGTGCACGACAAGTAGCCAGAAATGGTCTTCCAAGAATTAAGGATTCATGGGGATCATCATCTCCCATCTTACAGACAATAAAATCGACAGGCACAAGAAATTTTCCTACTCTTACTAGAACATCTTCCGCTAAGCCTTCAGGATACCGTGTGGTTCCGTCAGCCAAACGTAGAGTCAGCCTCGTCGGTTTCAAACGTGGTAAGTTCAATTTTTCAAAAAGATTTAAAGACATGACATTGATAGAAGCACCAAGATCAGCAAGAGCGTTTCTAGGTTCCATGTTCTGTATAGAACAAGGGATTAACAAAGCTCCAGGGTCACCCTTCTTTCTGGGGTTTCCCTCAGTCAAACAAGCCGAAGATTCTTGGCTTAAACATGTAAAATTATCACAAATGTCATTCTCAAACAACTCACGGCATTCTTTGCTATTGAAGAATTTTCGAATAAAAGCTTTAAATTTACCTTCTCAAGCTGTTTCCTTTTCTTTTGAGCTTTTGATGTTGTCTCTTGGTAGTTCCTTTTCTTTCGGGCCTTCTTCCGAAGTGGTTTCCTCCTTGCGTTCCTTCATTGATATGGTGCATGAACTGTTCGCATTTTTTAATTCAAGATTAAGACTACAAGAGGTAGTCTTGTTTCTTTGGTCGTCTACCTTACATTGACAAGTTCCACAGATAGCATCCATTGGATCACATTTCTCATGTGTTTTTTCTTTGGCATCAATGGCATTGACTCTCTCTTTCGGGTTGTTTTCAGTGTTGCTTGGGAGTTGTCCGTAGTGTCGATCTGAAATCATCTTAAACATCTGAGAGATTTGATTCTCAATTGTCTTTAGTGTAGCCTTAGACTCTTGGCGAAGACTAGAAATTTCTTGCCTAATCTCTTGAGTAATTTCTTGTTTCAGATTTGCCCGATCATTTTTGAGTTCCATGATCGTCCTTGTAAGTCTTTCATCTACCTCACGGATGTCATCCCTTCTCTGTTGAGTAAAATCAAGTTGAGAGTCGTATTGTGGCCTGAATTGGGTCATTTGATTTCCATTTCCTTGGTTTTGATTGTACATCAGTCTGTTCTTGTCATTTTGTCCATATGCAGGCTTGTTTCCATAATTGTATTGTCTTTGCGCTTGATATCCATCATTGTTGCTATTGTTCCAACCCTCTCCCTGTTTCCAATTGTTGTTTGATCTTTGGTTTTGTCCATAAGCTTTGAAATTGGAGTTCCTTTGATAATCTACTGCCTCAACTTGTTCAGATGCAGACGTAGAAGTGCAAATATTGGTGTCGTGAGGTCCTCCACAGATATT
Source organism: Ipomoea triloba (assembly GCF_003576645.1). Lineage (NCBI taxonomy): Eukaryota > Viridiplantae > Streptophyta > Magnoliopsida > Solanales > Convolvulaceae > Ipomoea > Ipomoea triloba. The sequence goes on from NC_044918.1 coordinate 32,069,932, forward strand.
ACAATAAAGTGCCAATGCCATGCAAGGCTTGGGCTTTCCTTCCATTTTTTCTACCATAGCTTGTAGCTTTTTGATTTCGTGATTCATTGCTTCGATTTTGGCCTCGCTCGCCACTCGATTATCAACTTCATAAATTCCTCCATGATCTCCTCTTCGTTCATACCAACAGGATGTGTTTTTAGATATTCTCTCGATTAGTTCCTCAGCCTCTTGCAAAGCTAGGGAGACAAAGGCACCGCTGGAGGATGAGTCAAGCGACATTTTTCCTTCATCCGTCAACCCTCCATAGAATGAGCTAATCATGTCCCATGGGTGCATCAGATCTTGTGGGCATTGCCTTTTAAGAACTTTGAATCTTCGCCAAGCCTCTCCCAAACTTTCAAGTCTTCCTTGTTTGAATTCTTGTATCAGCCTTCTAATCCTCATAGTTTTTGTAATGGGAAAGAACTCGTTCATGAATTCAAGATGCAACTGTTGCCACGTTCTGAAATGATTGTCGTCTTGGCTTTCCAACCATCGTGCTGCTTCTCCTATAACTGAAAATGGGAATAATTTTAGTCAAACTATTTCCTCGCTAACGCCTTCTTGTCTGTACATCCCACATGCTCGTATAAATCTTGTGATGTGTGCGTTGGGATCTTCAGATGGTAATCCCGAGTATTGACTGTTCTGAACCAGTGTGAGAATAGTTGGATGCACGTGAAAGTTGACATTCTCCATTGGAGGTACATAGATCGAGTTGTGCATGTTAAAATCCGGAGTCATGTAATCTGCAATTGATCTTTGTGGTT